>NC_074668.1:35615962-35915962 GCF_029448725.1 Salvelinus fontinalis | reverse complement strand
AGAGGCAGGTGTTTTGCGTTCTCCTCTAATTAAGAGTCATATTTAGGTAGGGTGTTCTCACTGTTTGTTTGTGGGTGATTGTTTTCCGTATCTGTGTTATGTCTTGCACCATACGGGACTGTTCAGTTGTTCGTTTCGTTTCGATGTAGTCTGTTTCCTGTCCGTAAGTGTTACGTTTAGTTATGTAAGTTTATGTTCAGGTTTCGTCTACGTCGTTTTCTTGTTTTGTATTTTTGAAAGTGTTTTGTGTTTTCGTGTTGCCGTCGTTTCAAATAAAAGATGGCTTATTTCCCTAATGCTGCATTTTGGTCTGATGATCCTTCTCTCCTCTCCTCGTCCGAGGATGAGGAGAGCGACAGCCCTTACAGAATCACCCACCAACAAACAGTGCGAACACCCTACCTAAATATGACTCTTAATTAGAGGAGAACGCAAAACACCTGCCTCTAATTAAGAGCCATACCAGGCAACCAAAACCAACATAGAAACAGATAACATAGACTGCCCACCCAAAACACATGCCCTGACCTAAACACATACAAAAAACAACATAAAACAGGTCAGGACCGTTACACTGTCTTGTCTTAAGGTAACAGCGAATCAACAATGCTTATGCAGATTTAACCCTCGCAAAGGCTTATGCGGGTGATCTAATGTATCCCGTGTGATGATGTAGATCTTTGAACATCAGACATTTTCCATCACCAATGTAACTTCTTGAAAATTGTTGTCTGCAGCGTCAGTGGATAGAATTATATTCATATGGGCAAGAGATCTTCAATTATCTTACAAATGTAATAATATTTTAAATGTTACATATGTTAATATGTGTAACTATCTTTTTGTGAGTACAAACATCCTTCTATAGAAATCAGTCCCTAATCCAAGATTTGACATCTGGAGTCATAAATCACGACTCCCGGGTCAAGTTCTACCTAACATTACGTCAGATGATATAAACAGACATTAAATCACAGACAACACCCACACAAACCTAATTATAGAGTCTTAATTAAACATAACAAAACCTAATTACCAACCTCCCAAATCATGGGTGAAACCACTTGCTTCTCATTTAATTACAACTGGACACGGCCCCCTCAAATCATGGCGGAAGTCCCATCCCCCTATTCAATGAATCAATCAACGAGATGTGAAAGATAGTTTGACAGAAGCCAACCTACTATAACTACTATGAACATATACAAACACTTCACTTCAATTATCTGCCATGAAGCAAGTGTAAGAAATATGGAAAACATGGCACCTGTAATTACCATTAATAACAGTTTGTCAGCTCATAAAATAATAATATAATAAAATAATGTTAATACACATTCAGCGATTAGGTTGGATAACATAGCGTGGATGTGTCAAGGTAACAGAAAAATGTCATTTGCCACAAACTTGCATGAACAATTCTAATGAATTGCACCATGAAATGTATATCATGACAAATAGTTCAAAGTGAAGTGGAACTACAGTATAACCTGAAAATGTTGTGCTAAATTATTATTCACTATTAATAAACTTTGTGTTTATTAATCTGAAACAATTTGAGGTTGGTCTTATTTGTTTGTACATTGTCACCCTAAAGAGCAAACTGGTGCTTTGTGCAACATGTTTAAACAACTTACCCCTCGAAGAAAACCACTGCATTGGTGTTACTTCTATTGACATTGTTCTAATAATTGATGATACTGATGCCAATGCCATAAAATGTACTGTTGATATCGCAAACATTAACTTACATCCCAACTTCTTAACATGAATTTAAGGACAATCCACTGGGCACAATATGTCATTTCAAAGTGGATAATTGGGTAATATTTGGTTGAGACGTTGATCAATGAGATTGCAACCTACACTACCGTTCAAAAGTTGGGGTCACAGAAAAGTCCATGTTTTTGAAAGAAAAGCTCATTTTTTGTCCACAGAGTTCCTCTGTCCAGTGTCTGTGTTCTTTTGCCCATTTTAATATTTTATTTTTATTGGCCAGTCTGAGATGTGGCTTTTTCTTTTCAACTCTGACAATGTCAGATGTTTGGTTTAGTTGTCACCCAACTGCCTATCAATGCGCTTTCAACCACTTAAAAGCATAAGGTTAAAATGAGAATACAACGTAAGATATTTTGTTTATTTATATAACAGATTGTGTTATCACTGGTCTACATTAATAGTATATGGTGCAACCATCTCCCCAGACTTACGCATGCTATCTTGAACATGCATGTTTTATATGATTACATAAGAAGAAATGTATACAGTTACAGTAAACTCAAAATGTGGCCATGGATGTGTTACTAATTTTAAAAGGTTGAATGTTACATTAAGATTAACTTTAGGGTATTTACTGTATTACAAATGTAATATTGAACTGTGTTTGGTTGACAACGCAACCAAATATTAACGGAGTCTTAATCCCATTCTTAACTGGCTTAATCCCATTCTTTAACTTGTATTTTTGGTTGAGTTGGAGACGTGAATCTAACATATAATTTGTTAACTTGATATGGGCTATTTATTGTATTTTAAAAGTGATATTGAATTGGGTTTGGTCGTCAACGCAACCAAATATCAACATTTGAAGGAGATTTATTTTCTGCTTGGATAGTTCCACTGACTTATAGTCTGGCTTTAATTCCAGTTAGTCTACAAATTAATAACTGATATGTTGGATTCACGTCTCCATCTCAACCAAAAATCTAAGTTAAAGAATAGGACTAAATCAAATCAAATTTTAAATGCACTTTACATTCTTTAACATAGATGTTTGGTTGAGATGGAGACATTAATTCAATTTTTTCTGCAAATTAATAATTTATAAATTGGATTATGGCAGACTGTCAGTGGCACAGATGGAACTATCCAAGGCGTAGTTACAGTACATCCCTGGGTGGGATCTCCTTCAAATGTTGATATTTGGTTGTGTTGACATCAACGCAACATCACGCTGTAATGCTGAACTTCAGTTGATCGGAATTTAAAGGCTATGTTCCCTTGTTAGCGGAGACCACATTCACAGTAAATGCTGCATTCAGAGCCTTCAGGAAGTATTCACACCACTTTTCTTTTTCCACATTTTGATGAGTTACAGCCTGAATTTAAAATTGATTACATTTTGATTTTTTGGGTCACTGGCCTACATACAATACCTCATAATGTCAAAGTAGAAATGTTTTTCAAAATGTATACAAATTAATTAAAAATTAAAGCTGAAATGTCCTGAGTCAATACATTTTCAATCCCTTTATTATGACAAGCCTAAAGTTCAGGAGTAAAAATGTGCTTAACAAGTCACGTAATAAGTTGTATGGACTCACTCTGTGTGCAATAGTGTTTAACATGATTTTTTAATGACTACCTCATCTCTGTACCTCATACATACAGATAATTGTAAGATCCCTCAGTCAAGCAGTGAATGTCAAAAACTGATTCAATCACAAAGACCACAGAGGTTATCCAATGCCTTGCAGAGAAGGGCACCTATTGGTAGATGGGTAAAAAAATATATTTAAAAAAAGCAGACATTGAATATCCCTTTGAGGATGGTGAAGTTATTCATTACACTTTGGATGGCGTATCAATACACCCAGTCACTACAAAAGATACAGGCATCCTTCCTAACTCAATTGCCGAAGAGGAAGGAAACCGCTCAGGGATTTCACCATGAGGGAGAAAACTGAGGATGGATCAACATTGTAGGTACTCCTGTACAGAATAAAAATATTCCAAAACAAGCATCCTGTTTGCAACAAGGCAATAATGTAATACTGCAAAAAATGTGGCAAGGCAATTTACTTTTTGTCCTGAATACAAAGTGTTATGTTTGGGGGCAAATCCAATACAACACATTACTGAGGACCACTCTCCATATTTTCAAGCATAGTGGTGGCTGCATCACGTTATGGGCATGCTTGTAATAATTTTTCAGGATAAAAAAAGAAACCAAATACCTGGTTCCGTCTGCTTTCCACCAGACACTGGAAACCCAAAATACAAGGCCAAATCTACACTGGAGTTGCTAACCAAGAAGACAGTGAATGTTACTTTCTGAAGGCACTGTAAGTAGGCTCCATTGGAAATTTCAAATTGGGAAATCTGTAACGCTTCAGTGATACCTGATATTTAGATTGAATTGAGCCCTAAATATCATTACATTTCGCTAGGCCTTTTGTTTGTTGAATACTGGGTTGAATTCAAACAATAGATGTAGATGACTTTGCAAAGGTTATATAGGCCTAAATGGCATCATTGATGATTCATTTGCTCTGTTAGACCTACTCCTTGGAATGACTGTGAATCTATTTAGTTTTTATGTGGAGATTTCACAACAGTCATTGTCAAAATAGCACATTGCTTGGTTAAAACCCTTGATAGGAGACCAGAGGGTAGCTGTAGACAAATCAATTATCCAGTACATTGTTTTAAGGTACAGATTCAACATATTTTATACAAGGTTTGTCTTTGTAGAAACTTGATTACCATGATGACATAATCCAGTGGTTAAAATGTCACCCTCAAAACAGTTGATTACTTTTTTCAAATCCAATGTATTTTCCACATCACTATACGTTGACACTATACGTTTGGGCAGTTTGTGCCCAGTGGGAAGGTTAAGTCTATGTTTTTAACCTGTGCACTTGGATTCCTGTTTATCAGCACATCACTTTATAATACCAAACCAGACTGGGCATAAGTACACTCACACGACAGGTTTCCTTTTGAACTAATTAGGCCCACATTGTAGGATCACTCCTTTCACTGTGAGGTGAAGCCAAAATGGGGCAAACATCATGTCAGTGTACTATTTAACTAGATGGAAAGAAGACTGGCCAACAGTTAATTGTCACGGATAAAAAAAATCTCACAAATGTGGATTTTACTCTGTATTACTTCACATTGGCACCTGTTCTTTTCAGAGGGGCCTGAAACATAAAACATTGAACATGAGGTTAAGAAGGAATATGATTTTATTCACTTCAGAAAATAACAGGTGCAAACCCATCTAACCAAAATAAACTGAAACTTTAAAGAATTACTTGATACAATTCATCACATTTCTCCTTAGTTGGTCTATAAGGATGGGTCTGTTACATAATACTATGTACATTATTGGTAACGTTTAATTTCTAGTGGCATCAATAAGCCTTTCAGATCAACGTTAACACAAAAGAAAATGTATAACATTATGATGTGTGATAAACGTCCATAACAAGTTACAACAATGATTTAGGCTTTGTCCATACTAATAATGATATTTGGAAATAGTTCATTTAAAAATAATCCATCAGACACTATGTGTACTGGAAAGCTTATGTATAACACATGAAGTGTTACCCATGAACAGTAGGTATGAAACTGAACATGTGACAGATAAAAAAAAAAAATGGAAAAAAAGCTGTGAACATGCACAGCTTTTAAGAAACATCTTATTTATAAAGGACTGTTTGTACAAAGGCCATTCCTTTTATAACTTGTAGCACATGGGCAGGAGTCTCTAACGTCTCTAACGTAGGAGTCTCTAGCTTAAATTAGAGCTAAACAACAGGGTGTACCTTGTTTTCGAAAAAAAGGTTAATTAGTGAAGAACACTTAAGGGTGAAAGTAATGGTGCAAAATTATTGCATGGGTGGTATAGTGTAAATACTTATGAGTGGCAGTTAATTGCATAAATCTTTCTATTATTATTTTATTCTGTGAACACCTAGTATAAACCCAATAGGCTATTCATGTGTAATGTCTAAATAATTGATAACATGTCAACAAAGATGTAGACTATTGTTTAAAGCCAATTTTGAGTCATATGACATTGTCGAGTAACACCGGAACCTGATAACAGTTTATTAAACCCTTCCCCTTTTGAACAAAGGAGCAACCTGAACCTCCACATGTTAATCCCTTTACCTGTGCCAAGTAGGCCTACTGTACATATGCGCTCATTCAAATATCATTGTCTCTTTGCTGGACTCTTCCAGGTTGACTAAAACCAACAGAAAATGGTGGATAAAGGTTAAACATGTGTGAGGTCTTGGGAACCATAGGCCTGTGGATATCACTCACCTTTGAACAAGGGGCAGATTGTGGCTAGAGCATGCACCGGTCCCAGACGGGTGTACTGCCCAATAGCAAACTCCATGAAGAGAAGGGGGATGCCACACAGAAACAGCATCAGAAAGTAAGGAATGAGAAAGGCACCTAAACGAAGGGAGATATGGAGCCAAATAGATTAGTAACACAAGAAGTGTTCAAGATAAACAATAAATGTTTTGTTTTATTTGCAGTTTCTCTGGACCCCCGCAAGGTCGGAGTTTGTTAAGTCTAACATTTCACAAAGCTATACAGTGTCACAATTTGCTGGCTGGTGGCAATAACGTATGTTGGAAATTCAAACATTGCTGATTGTAAAATAAATGTTTGATGCAACATACTAATCAACTACCAATATATATTTTTATTTTAATATACAACTGTCCTGTATAGGCTACTTGAACCTGCATGACATGAGCCGTCCTCACGCTACCTCCCAGCTTGGATAGAAAGTTGTTGTGAAACCAGTCTATTAATGCCAAATAATACACTCAGTCCACCCTCAAATCACTAGCTTAGTGGGGATTGTTTCATTCTGCAGTGTACAATCTATAGCTATATACTGTATTTGGCTGCTATTTATACACTTTTTTTAAATGCCACATGAAACACATAGCCAAACAATGAGAGAAAAAAAGTGAGGATAAATTCAGCCATTATTTATTGTTGAGCTCAGCGGATTTTGTCTGGCTTATAGCCTACACAAATGGGCTGCAATATTCAAGGTAAATGAAATGAAATCAAATCCAACAAGAGAGACTCCACGGTCTCCTGAAGTCCTCCTTTTTTGTGTGCAAATGTTTTCACTACGGCCTGTAGGTCCATTGCGCTGCACACAACTTAAACTTAGTCTTGAATGATGCGTGCTAAGATACAGCGGCTTTGGAAAATATTAAGACCCATTCTCTTTTTCCACATTTTGTTACCTTACAGCCTTATTCTAAAATGTATTCAATAATCCCCCCCCCCCCCTCAATCTACACACAGTACCCCATAATGACAAAGTGAAAACAGGTTTAGACATTTTTGCAAATTTATACAAAAATAAAAACAAATACCTTATTTACCTTATTTAAGTATTTTGCTATGAGTCTCGAAATTGAGCTCAGGTACATCCTGTTTCCATTGATCATCCTTGAGATATTTCTACAACTTGGAATCTACCTGTGGTAAATTCAATTGATTGGACATGATTTGGAAAGGCATCGGTTTATATAAGGTGCCACAGTTGGCAGTGCATGTCAGAGCAAAGGAGGCCCGTGATATGCGCTTTTGAACACCTGAGTAAGCTCCACTCATTGCACTGGCACCGTCGTAGCCTTGACCACGCCATTTCTCACTGATATCCCCTTATACTTTCAATCAGTTGAATTTTGAATTTTTCACGGCCTGAGGCCCAAGCCCCCCCCCCCCCCCCCCCCCCCCCCCCCACCCAGATCCATGGCACTGGTGTGGGGAGGGGGAGGGGAAATCGATATAGTTACATATTGCAATATCATTTTGGGATGATATTACATTGATATTTGACAGCAATTACGGATTTTTGTTTTTGCTACTGTAGGGAGCGTTAGCTGGCGCTAGTCTGCTATACATGTGCCAAAACTCTGGTATTTTTCATCCTATAGCTTGTTCTCCATTTTCTTTTTAAAAAGTAGGCCAACATGTTTTGAGCACTTATTTCCATGACAGAGCTCATGCTCTCTTGTCTTTTCTGCAGCAGACATATAGTGAGCAATATGTTTGGAACATCAATTCTCAATACATATAGAATCGTGAAAATCGCAATACATAAATCATACCTGCACCTAAATACTGTGATAATGTCGTATCGTGAGGTCCCTGGCAATTCCCAGCCCTACCCAGTAGTGATCATGGGTTTAGAGAAGTTGCTTTGCTAGCACTCAAATACAAGAAACAATGAACTCTCAATGTTGGTTCAATTCAATTGAAACTCGACCCAGGCAGTGCACCATCAACTATTGTCTACTACTACCACTAATACAGCATCTCCGTTTACAGAGCAGATCCACCCTATCTCAGTAACTGGATAGAGGTCTGGACTGCTAGCCTAGGAAACGGTCATATATGGTAATTACCATGACAGATAGCTTAACACCAAGGAGGATGAATAGGCAACACATGGTATGTCTTACTGTAATAAAAACAAGACAGACAGTCTTAATTCCCTAAACTACAACTAGAAATGTCCTTATACTTGTTTTAAGCTCTCGGGTGAGGGAATGAGATACAGACCCCTTATTGTAGTTGTCACAGACAGGATCTGAACCCTGGTTCCTCACAGGAGAAACATACATCTTGACCATTAGACCAAGAGGCAATTCCCCCACGAGATTATAAATCCAATTTATGTCTGCTACATAAACCAGGGATGTGAATGAATGCCAGATTAATTTAGTGCCTTCTAAGTGCCTGAGCAAACCAGTGTGATGGTATCTGTCAAGGTAGCACATTTCTGTTATACAGTGAGGTCCGTGGCAAAGCAGGAGAAGAAGTAAACTATTTGTATTTATTTTATTTAACCATTTTTTAACTAGGCAAGTCTAACGAGGAAATACAACAGAACACAATCATCAGTGTCTGTTGTTTGGGAAGGTCTGATGTTTTGCCAAGTCACACATGCCTAGATCTCAGCTGTGCCAGATGTAAGCCAAGGCAATGCAAAGTCATGATGATGATGCAACAGTAAAGGACCAGTGCAGTCAAAAACGTGATTTTTCTATGATATATATATATACATATCATAGAAAAATCACGTTTTTGGTTCAATTCAATTGAAATTGTTTTTGGTTCAATTCAATTGAAATTGAAATCCTTTACTGTACCTTTAGGTACAGCAAAGGTATGAC
The DNA here is from genome assembly GCF_029448725.1 of Salvelinus fontinalis. Taxonomy (NCBI): domain Eukaryota; kingdom Metazoa; phylum Chordata; class Actinopteri; order Salmoniformes; family Salmonidae; genus Salvelinus; species Salvelinus fontinalis. Next base: position 35,907,005 of record NC_074668.1, on the reverse strand, counting down.
TTTGCATAGGTACAGTAAAGGATTTCAATTTCAATTGAATTGAACCAAAAACAATTTCAATTGAATTGAACCAAAAACGTGATTTTTCTATGATATATATATATATATATATATATATATATATATATATATATATATATATATATATATATATATCATAGAAAAATCACGTTTTTGACATATATATATATATATATATCATAGAAAAATCACGTTTTTGACTGCACTGGTCCTTTACTGTTGCATCATCATCATTACTTTGCATTGCCTTGGCTTACATCTGGCACAGCTGAGATCTAGGCATGTGTGACTTAGCAAAACATCAGACCTTCCCAAACAACAGACACTGATGATTGTGTTCTGTTGTATTTCCTCGTTAGACTTGCCTAGTTAAAAAAAGGTTAAATAAAATAAATACAAAAATATATATATATATATTTCCACCTATGTGGTTTGAATAATACTGTGAAAATGATCATATAATTTTAGTGTAAGATCTGTTCGAAAAGATAGAGTTTGGGATAGAGTTTTTGCCTGCCTGGTGATAGTTCGTTAATAGAACAATACAAACAAGAGTTCCAAACCTCTGCCAATAACAGCTCGTTTTCAGTTTTCCCCTCCCCACTTAGACCACTCCAAGACAGTCCCAGCAAAAATAGTCGTGTGTCTCCTGGCTCCTTCAAGAAGTCCAGTTTATATTAATATCATCTTGACCTTAATCTCAACCTGAAAGTCTTCCTTTGCGGTGTATTTCAGAGGTTGGGGCAGATAGAATCCCTGAGATCCAAGTTTCAACATTTTATTAAAAACAGAATCCATATGGCAGCATTTGGCTCAATCCTATATTCTATAAAAGGCATGCAAGAAAGATTAAAATCAGCAAGTAAGCAAAATGTCATACATCTTCAAGAAACAAACATCCGAAAAAAATTAATACATTATCTTTATTCTGAAAGCAACCTTGTTATTGCATAGTGAAAAGGCCTCTCCTTTTTAAATTAGTAAGGCTATTGTTCAACCAAAAGGCAAATACACCACAAGTAAAGTTTATGTAGGCTACATCACAGATTGCTCATACCTGTTGCCAGGTAGACTAGCAGTTAGAATGTTGGTCCAGTAACCGAAGGTCGCCAGTTTGAATACCCGAGACTACAAAGTGAAAAGTCTGTTGATGTGCCCTTGAGCAAGGCACTTAACCGTAATTTGCTCCAGGGGTTCTATACTACTATGGCTGACACCGTAAAACAACACATTTCACTGCACTGATCATGTGTATGTTGCAATAAAAAAATTGCAACAAACAGGATTGCAAACTTCATGTGACTGTGCTCAGTAATTAAACTAATTTCTAAATTAAACAAACCGAAAAATCTTTCTGGATTTATACTTCCACATATACATGCTTACCTCCACCGCTCCTGTAGCAGAGGTATGGAAAGCGCCACACGTTCCCAAGTCCCACCGCGTACCCCACTGACGCGAGGACGAACTCAATGCGGCAACCCCAGGTGGCTCTTTCTGCTGTCGCGTGCCCCACTTTCTTTGATAACATAGCATCTACGTTTAAGGGTGCTTTCAAAGCAATAGCAGTCTCCTCTTTGAAGACCGCCTTGGTGGTGGATGATGTCTTTTCGGACCCCACTCCCATTGTAAAGTGTAATAGTCTTAACTCTCACCAACAATTTCAATTAAGTTATGGGCTATTATGCCACTTACTAACAGATAACAGTCGAATGTTAAGCTTAATCAATAGGCTAAATGTGACGAGAATCTTTATAACAGAATAAATCAGTAGGATAATACTGAATATTATGAACAAAGCCTATAGCAGGAAATATATAATAGCCGCACGACTAAAATGTCTAAACCAAATAGGCTACAGACAATCTGGACAACTCAATTCCCTTATGAAACACAATTATATTGGTATACTAGCTTTAGCCTACAACGTGCGCTATCTTACTGTAGGCATCAGATGACACCTCATTCGACGACTGCCTGACATATCACAACTAATGCCCCGATTTACCATCAATTCACATGCAGGATAATATGCACTAAACTCCCGGTAACCTACCCGTTCTTATTATATCTCAATGAACCCACCGAAACATTGACCTAAAAAATGTCATTCTACCTGCTTATGTACCGTCATAAAAAAAAATCGGGAACCCGCCCCTACGTGCCGTAGTTTCCTAGCGAAGCCCTTGTTGTGCGTTTCCACTAGTTACCACAGCCACAAACTACAAATTGGCAGTCAAAATTAATAAACACAAAAATGGTCTTAATTTAAGGTTAGGGTTAGGCATAAGGTTAGCAGTGTGGTTAAAGTTAAGATTTGGTCTGAGTCGAGTGTGATGCAATTATGTATATAATCCCTGGATTGCTGATGCTATGTATTGGCCATTGACAGGCTCTGGAGCCACCGGTCGGCCATATTGGCTCTACCCTGTAGGCACAGTCCTCCTTAAGAATGAATGACATTCCACAGTATTTCAATTAAGTGTCACATGTATTTACAAAATTACATTCTATTTTTATTTTGTTGTAGTGGAGACGACCGTAACATTAGTAGTCTCTAATAATTATACTTTAGGGAAAATGTTTTTTAATATATTTTTTCAGGTTTTGTTTGTATGTTTAGCTCACATTATATAATTTAAAAGTTGCATTAAGGGGTCTTTTATATAATAAACGTGGCAGAAACGAATTGAGACATTAATAAATGCATTTCTATAGCTCCAAAATGTGTTTTACGATAGTGAGGGAGTGCCAAGATGGAGGCGCGGGGGCTTCAAAACAGTGCCCCTTATAAATCATCAAGTGTATATATAAACCATTGGTGCGATGTCTGACGTCCCTGTTTTAAAGGCTGCGTTCACACAGGCAGACCCATTTTTTTCACTAATTGGTCTTTTAATAAATCAGATCAGCTATGAAAAGCGCAGACTTGAAAAGATTGCATGTGTTTGGTCAAAAGACCAATTAGTGAAAAAAAAATATCCGAATTGGGCTGCCTGTGTAAACACTCAAATCAAACATTTTCAGTGGATTATCTTTCATTATCGCTTGATTTGTAAAGGATGTAGATGCGATTCTTAATAATTTTATTTGGAGGAACAAGCCTCACTATCTAAGGAAATCAATTATCAGTAATACCCAGAAACAAAGAGATCTTATGGTTTTAGATTTCAATCTAGGGTGAATTCAGAAAGAGTGGGATATATCAACTGGGACAGGTTAAACGCCCACACCATTAGAAATCCACTTTTTCGAGTTGAAAGATGGCCAGAGTTTACCCATTATGTTGCACAATGATGCAAGTCAATAAGTCAGAGTTTTAACCGAACTGCCTGCTTCATGCAAATTTGTGCCAATGGCGTGTCTTATGAAATTACGTATAAATAATTTTCCGCTTATGTTTAATTGAAGGCTGGGTTTTATTTGATTGGTACCACCCACCAGCATGGCATTGTTTATTAACCACCAGAGCCACTGCCTGTTCACTCCGCTATCATCCAGAAGGCGAGGTCAGTACACGTGCATCAAAGCTTGGACCGAGAAACTGAAAAACAGCTTATATCTCAAGGCCATCAGACTGTTAAACAGCCATCACTAACATTGAGTGGCTGCTGCCAACATACTGAGTCAAATCTCTAGCCACTTTAATAATTAAAAATTGGATGTAATAAATGTATCACTAGCCACTTTAAACAATGCCACTTTATAATGTTTACATACCCTACATTACTCATCTCATATGTATATACTGTACACCATCTACTGCATTTTGCCTATGCCGTTCAGCCTTCGCTCATCCATATATTTTTATGTACATATTCTTATTAATTCCTTTACACTTGTGTATAAGGTAGTTGTTGTGAAATTGTTAGATATTACTGCATGGTCAGAACTAAAAGCACAAGCATTTCACTACACTCGCATTAACGTCTGCTAACCATGTGTATGTGACAAATAAAATTTGATTTGAAAACATAGTGATCAAACACGGAAATGGTTCCAATTGTCTTTACACCATTCATTTTTCACAGTGCATTTTACAAACACTTCAGGTTCAAGGATAATTTGAAGCAGGAAAAACCGCTACCCTCTCTGTCATCCCTGTCTGTACCAGACATTGTTAAAAAACAAGGGCACCTGGAGTATGCAGGCATCCTGGCTGGGATGGCGCTGTTGGTGGAGCACAGAAGGCTATACGGCAGGCAACAGTTGGACCGCGCACCAACCCCCAACCATGAGAAGAGGGAGGTTGACGGCCAGCAATTATGGAGCAGTGGTTAGGGCCAAGCGTGTTACTCCTTCGTTGCTAAAAAGGGTCGTCAGATCAGTCGTTGGATGGGGTGTCTGTATAGTGGGGCACAGATAATGACGAGGAGGGCACCAGACCATCCAGTGAGGCATCAAGGCAAATGGCTACAGGGATGGGTGTGCAGGAGTTAGGGCTCTGGGTCACGAGATCTGGGATCCTGGGTGCCTTACTGGATGGTCTGGTGGGCACCACAGCCGTGGTGGAGGTCATGTGTCCCTATGGCGCAAGGGACCTTACCATTTGAAGAGGCAGTCAAGTCGAAGAATTTCTATTTCAAGGAGAAAGGGTCTTACAGCCTCCGTGAAGATGATTCTTACTGGTCGAAGGTCAGTTCCACATTACTGGAAGGGACACCTGCTTCTTCGTTGTGTGGACCACCAAAGCCAACATCAGCATGACAACCTCTGACAGACTCGTATTGCTCCTCTTGCCAGTACCTGTTTTCAGGGAAGCCAATAGTCCAAAAATATTCCACACACACTAGGCTCCCAGAATAGATGATATTACATACAGGTTTTGCTCAAAGCAGCCAACTAAAGTAATGTAGTTAACATAAGTTAAATCACAAAGGCTGGTGTGAGTGCATCTCCTCAGTTTCATTCAGTCGTACATCACAATTCACATTGCATTTTATCATGGTCACAGTGGGAATTTATACCTGTGATGTTCAAATTATTTCTTACCCCCTGTGTTTTACCCCATTCGTCCCTGCCTGTACCTGACATTGTTGAAAAACAAGTGAACAATAAATAAAAGTCATACACAAACAATAGGCTTCTAGAATATGTTATATATATATTCAATATATTCAAGTTTTGCTCAAAGCAGTCAACTAAAGTAATGTAGTTAACATAACGTAAGATAAATCACAAAGGCTGGTTTGAGTGCATCTCCTTAGTTTCATTCAGTAATACAACACAATTAGAAACACAAGCAATTAGCTGCACCTGAAATAGCATCTGCAAATCTGTGTACTGTATGTGACCAACTTTGATTTGAATAATAAATTAACTAGTTTCATTATAAAAATGTTGATAAGACCTTAATTAATTGAAACAAACATCACTTGGGTAGATTGATTTTTATTGTTATATAGCGATCTACCAAAAAGTGCCACAGACTCACAATGGCTTCTTCTAGCGGCTTGCTTTGGAGTTACAAGGTATTCAGTGTGATTGTTAACCATTTTGGTTGGCTAGTGTCAGTTGTGTTTTGGCCCAGTTTTTCAAAAGTTATGTCTATCTAGAGCAGGGGTGTCAAACATACGGCCCGCGGACCGGAACCGGCCCCCAAGGAGGTTCGATCAGGCCCGCAGGATAATTTGAAAGTGGAAAAAATGCATAAAAGACATGGAATTAATATTTTTAATTCGCTGCAATTCATGGATTATCCGCTAAGGGGCGCACTCTTTCCATCAGAGTAGAAGACAAGCCGCATCACTGAGACAGACTGAAAACAGCAGACGGTATCAATGCGCCATCTGCTGCTTGTTACGACGTTGTTAATACCTTGGTCTCTACCTCTCCGCTACACCCTCATTAGCCAAAATGTCGTTATCCAAACGGAGAAAAGTAGATAAGGAGTGTAGAATTTTCAAAGAAAAATGGACCACGTCCTATTTATTTACAGAGATGCACGGAAAACCTTCGTGCTTGGTGTGTTTGCAACAAGTTTCGGTATTGAAGGAATATAATATTCGACGCCACTACGAGACTCATCACAGCGAAAAATATGACGGCTTGCAAGGACAACTGAGAAGAGATAAGATTAACGAATTGCTGGCGGGTCTGAGGAAACAGCAGTCAACTTTCATCCAGAGCCGAGAAGTCAGTGAAGCAGCGGTAAAAGCCAGCTACCAGTGTGATGCAGATTTGAAGGGCAAATTTGCCTCTGTAGGTCTGGACAGATTTTATCAGTATCTACTACCAGGGTACCCCAAATTAACAGCCCTGGCTGCTAAAATTTTGTGCATGTTTGGGACAACCTACCTTTGTGAACAAATTTTCTCAGTGATGAATATCAATAAAACAAAAATGCGTTCAAGGCTCACAAACAAGCACTTAAATGACATTCTGAAAGTGACAGCTAGTCAGGACATGACACCTGGTGTTGATGCACTTGTACAGGCCAAAAGATGCCAAGTTTCAGGAACAAATACAAGTCCAGACTAGACTAACACCTTTAAAATGCTGCCTTAGATACTGTTTGCATTGACAGAATACAGCTCTGTGAAGATGAATCCTTACTGTGGTGATTTAAAAAATGTGCACTTTAATGTTAGTCAGCAGCTTCAAAACAAAAGTTGTGTGATGGAATTCTACTGTTCATACAACTCCATAAATTTTCAGTATGTATTGTATGTGTATGTATGTTTCATGTATGAAGTTTACAGATTTACAGGACAGGCGAACACTTTCTTCATTACACATTTAAAATCACTCTCCTTAGTTTGTAAGGTGTACGCAGGGATTACATTTAGATTTTATATGCGTATGTGTAAGTGGTTTAAAAATTCCTTTCTTTAAAAGTCTCATTTAATCTTAAAGTGCATTACTATATTTTTCAGTACCAATTAAAGTTTTGTGCCTTTGTACAATCAGTGGGATCAGTTGCAATGCATATTTGTGAATGATAAAAGTAAATTGCACATTTGTCTAAGGAAATATGAGGTGTTTCATGAAATGTTTTGTAAAAGGATAGTTCATTAAATTTCAATATTTTCCTAATGTTCTTGTGCTTCTTTACACCAAAACAAAGGAAAGACATGATATTTTGGTTATTTATAGCAGAGTATGGTATAATTTTAATGGTCCGGCCCACTTGACATCTCCCTAGGCCGTATGTGGCCCACGATGCGAAATGAGTTTGACACCCCTGATCTAGAGGAATAAATGCATTAAAAAAATTGTGAACAGAACGGACAAATAATTTACTTGAATGGGGACTCCTGTTCTATTCATTCTATTTCTATGCCTTTAATCCTATCTGATAGGTGAAATCCACATATACTGAACAAAAATATGAACGCAACATGTAAAGTGTTGGTCCCATGTTTCATGAACTGAAATAAAATATCCCAGAAATGTTCTTTATGTATAAAAAGCTTATTTTTTTCAAATGTTTACATCCCTGTTAGTGAGCATTTCTCCTTTGCCAAGATAATCCATCCACCGGACAGGTGTTATATCAAGAAGCTGATTTAAACAGCATGATCATTACACAGTTGCACTTTATGCCGGGGATAATAAAAGGACACTTTAAAATGTGCAGTTTTGTCACACAACACAATACCACAGATGTCTCAAGTTGAGGGAGTGTGCAATTGGCATGCTGACTGCAGGAATGTCCACCAGAGCTGTTGCCAAATAATTGAACGTTCGTTTCTCTACGTCGATTTAGAGAATTTGGCAGTACATCCAACAGGCCTCACAACCGCAGAACACGTGTAACCACGCCAGCCCCAGGACCTCCACATCCAGCTTCTTCACCTCCGGGATCGTCTGAGGGGGAGCTGAGGCATATTTCTGTCTGTAATAAAGCCCTTTTGTGGGGAAAAAACTAATTCTGTTCGGCTGGGCCTGGGCCTGGTTCCCAAGTGTGTGGGACTAGGCCCACCTATGGCTGCTCCCATGCCCAGTCATGAAATCCATAGATTAGGGCCTAACTTAAGATAACTTATGAAAAACTGGGCGCAGGTATACTACCGGTCAAAAGTTTTAGAACACCTACTCATTCAAGGGGTTTTCTATGTTTGTACTATTTTCGACATTGTATGAAATAACACATATGGAATCATGTAGAGATTTGCTTGGGTTGAGAGAATGCCAAGAGTGTGCAAAGCTGTCATCAAAGCAAAGGGTGGCTATTTGAAGAATCTGAAATATAAAATATATTTTGATTGTTTAACACTTTTTTGATTACTACATAATTCCATGTGTTAATTCATAGTTTTGATGTATTCACTATAATTTCTACAATGTAGAAAATAGTACAAATAAAGAACCCCTTGAATGAGTAGGTGCTCTAAAACTTTTGAAAGGTAGTGTATATGTATCCACTCCACCAAACCGTAGAATAGTAGCTATGGAGAAATAAATTGAGATCCCTACTTTTTGACAGTAGATGGTGCTCCCGTTTCAGTGTACTAGGGGATATTGGCCTGTGGGCTCTCCAATTATTTTCTCATGTTCCAGGTGTTGCTGTTTGATTCCTTCCGGTCTCCGTACAGGAATTTCAACTGCATGACGACATTTATCCTGCTAACAAAGTTAGGCTACTGCAAAACAGAGCTGTGATATTAACCTTCCTTGGAAAATGTGACGGGATTTAGCGGACAATTTCCCTAGAACTGGATTTTAAGATTTTTGGATGCGTAGAATGAAAACACCCCATTGTAACTCATGCTGGATCACGATGAGAACTTTCTGAGAAGAAAAAAAATCGACGACACACAGAAATTAGCTATATGGAGGAACTGGAAGGTGAGCGGTCCAAACTTTTTCCCTCATTAAATTGTCAATTAGCTTAGCCTACATGTGGATAACAATGTGGATTTAAAAAAATATATTGTTGGTATATAAAAAAAATACTTGGTGTGTAAAGGGAAGCCATAGTTACATCCAGTAGGGGGGACGCACTATTTTCTGGACTTGGTCAATTTTCGACCTGGTAGTGTTTACGTCAAATGAGAATTTGCTACAATGTATCTGATCATCATGACATACATAGTTACTTTCTAACTACGGCAATGATTCTGCCATCAAAGTAAAGCTGATTATGATGAATTATACTATGTATTCTACTGCGAGTCCAATTCACTACCCACTTTATATTTGTAAATATAGTCAATTATTACTATGAATACTACCCCTATTACTTGTTATTTTGGACTTTACTGTTATTGATTAATGTAGGCTACTGCATTGTTGAGGGAGCTAGAATTTTGCTGCACGTTTTATACCTGCTGTAAACTGTTGAAATATGAAGAAATAAGATTTTACTCAAACTTAAATTTAGCTTCTTGGATTCATTGGGCTTGTTTGAGTGGTAAAGCTGAAGCAACCAATAATTTATATATACACTAGAATTACTGATGGGGGCGCTGTGTTGAAGCCACCTTGCTTCCATCTTGGCACTCCCCCACCGTTGTAAAAAAATATTTTGGAAGCTATAGAAATGCATTTATTAATATCTACATTTGTTTTTGCCACATTTATTCTATTAGACACCTTAATGCATACTTTTAAATTATATTATGTGAGCTAAAAATACAAAATATGTAAACATTTTCCTTAAAGTATATTTTTTTGAGATTACTAATGTCACTGTCCTCACTACAACAACAAAAAACTTCATGTAATTTGTCCTTGAAGCATTTCTTTGAAATTCTGTATAATTCCTTTAATTCCTATGGAGTACTGCTTCTTCTGGTGAGTGCCATTATTGCCAACCGGTGGCTTCAAAGTATCTCAATGGCCAATACATAGCATCAGCAATCCAGGTTTTATATACCTAATTGGAAGCAACCTACTTCAGATGAAAGTCGAGGAGGGAAGTTGAGGGAGGTACATCTGTGACAGCCGAAAGGCAGACACTGATTGGTTTTCCAACAGCAAGGCTCAGTGCAACATGGCAGTGTTGCCATTGTTGATAAGCTTTTCTTTGTAATGTTGAAATAAACATGTCTCTATATCACACACTATAAATATGTGTGTACATTGTACTATCAATTAGGGAGAGAGGGACTCAAATGTCAATCATTTGTACACTGTATACATTGCGGCAAAGCTGCTTCCTGTTTCAGTCACGTCCTGTTCGCGTGGGTCAGACAAAAACACTAATGATTGGTTGACAGTTATTGCCTCCCACAATGCAGGTGATGGCTGCAAGTTGCAGCTGGTGAGGGGCAACTGCAGAAAATTGCAGTCGACTTCATGACCATTGATCACATGGTTGTTGTAAAGTTCATGCAGTCGACATTTAGGCGCAAGTCAGACAATTTTCATCCCCATAATGCAACACACTTTGAAAGGTCACCGACTTGACAAGTGAGCTGCTCGAACGCGCCCACTCAATTCTAACTCCCCCAGTTTTCCCACCATATTCATTGCATAGAGCTTGCTAGGGGTGTATTCCTTACAGAAACATTTTTAAGAAGCGAACAGAGGAAACAGGGAGGGACCTACCAGAATTTGTCCAATAGAAACTCTTGTTTGTGTTTTACATTTGAAGTAGGTCCCGTGTGGCTCGGTTGGTAGAGCATGGCACTTGCAATGCCAGGGTTGTGGGTATGATTCCCATGGGGGACCAGTATGAAAAAGTGTGACAATGTATGCACTCACAACCCTGGCGTTGCAAGCGCCACTGTAAGTCGCTCTGGATAAGAGCATCTGCTAAATTTAGATATATATATTTTTTTAATGCGTAAACGGTTGTAAAGTTTTCATCCCAGCTTGTAGTCCTAAAAAACGGAAACGAGTTACCCCTGGTTTGTTCAGCCATTCCTATGGGGGAAATTAATGGGGTCTGAGGTTAACACAGGCTTAGGAGATCTCTTCAGTAAGTTAACTTTACCTTTATGAATTATGAAGCCTTTATGTGCTAGTTTTGTTTACATAAATGCTTCAAAATTATGACATTTTTTACTTCCGCTGATGAAGATTATCTCCTAGAACAAAACGTATAAGATCTCCTAAGCCTGTGTTTACCGCAGACCTTATTTTCGGCGTTTATCCCCCCAAAAATTATTAATTTCACCATGCGCTTTGGCCAGCGAGCCATGGCGGAGTTGGTGCCTACAAAAAGACGACATTACTATTGCTCTCTATTGGAATGGAAGCGTTGTGGGCGCAGGCTTTTGTGAGAACAAAACTTTGGGAATTGCTCAATGAAAGATCTTGTTTAAGAATGATGCGCAGGCTTGTCTGAAAGTTTTCTTTGTTACTTGAGAATCACTTATAGCCCAAACTTTATAATGTAAACAGCCTGTGTCACCCTATGTTCTACAAAAACAGTAGCAGAGTTTCTCAACTCCACGATGAACATCACATCAATGGAGGTGAGGTGCGACGAGTCTGGGCGAACTGTACCCCCCAACTACATCGAGTCGCTGTCGAATGTTTGTCCAGTGTAAAGGCCACCTTTCTTTGTTTACTGAAATTTGTAGTTTTTGATAAAAGTAGAATTTTCTGAACCTCTGCCAAGGTTCCATTTTCAGGATCTCTGCCAATTCCAACTGACAACTCTAACAATCAGGGCAAGCACGGGTACAAGTATCAATCAATCATTCAAATGTATTTATAATGCCCTTTTTACATCTGCAGATGTCACAAAGTGCTATACAGAAACCCAGCCTAAAACCCCAAACAGCAAGCAATGCAGATGTAGAAGCACGGTGGCTAGTAAAAACTCCCTAGAACGGAAGGAACCTAGGAAGAAACCTAGAGAGGAACCAGGCTCTGAGGGGTGGCCAATCCTCTTCTGGCTGTGCCGGGTGGAGATTATTAGAGTACATGGCCATTAAGGCCAGATTGTTATCAAGATGTTCAAACATTCATAGATGACCAGCAGGGTCAAATAATCACTGTGGTTGTAGAGGGTGCAACAGGTCAGTACCTCACGAGTAAATATCAGTTGGCTTTTTATAGCCGAGCATTCAGAGTTCGAGACAGCAGGTGCGGCAGAGAGTCGAAAACAGCAGGTTTGGGACAAGGTAGCATGTCCGGTGAACAGGTCAGGGTTCCCTAGCCGCAGGCAGAACAGTTGAAACTGGAGCAGCTGCACGACCAAGTGGACTGGGGACAGCCAGGAGTCATCAGGCCAGGTATTCCTGAGGCATAATCCTAGGAAGCATACTTCAATTCATACAGGACACCAGAGAAGACAGGAGAATTACACCAGATGTAACCGACTAACCCTTGCCCCTTGGCACATAGAGTATCGCAGCATAGATACTGGAGACTGAGACGGGTGGTTCAGGGGACACTGGCCCCGTCCGACGATACCCCCGGACAGGGCCAACCGGGCAGGATATAACTCCACCCACTTTGCCAAAGCACAGCCCCACACCACTAGAGAGATATCAACAGACCACCAGTTTACTGCCCTGAGACGAGGCTGAGTATAGCCCAAAAATATCTCCTCTCTTATTTTTACCCATCTACCAATAGGTGCCCTTCTTTGCAAGGCATTGGAAAACCTCTCTGGCCTTTGTTATTGAAATTCACTGCTTGACTGAGGGACCATACAGATTAGTTGTATGTGTGGGGTACAGAGATGAGGTAGTCATACAAAAATCATGTTAAACACTATTATTGCACACAGAGTGAGTCCAGGCAACTTTTTATGACTTGTTAAGCAAATGTTTACTCCTGAACTTATTTAGGCTTGCCATAACAAAGGGGTTGAATACTTATTGACTCGACATTTCAGCTTTGTAATTTTTTTTTAAAAGCATCATTCCACTTTGACGTTATGGGGTTGTGTGTGTGTGTGTAGGCAGGCCAGTGACACAAAATCAACATTTGATCAATTTTAAATTCAGTCTACCACAAGAAAATGTGGAAAGAGTCAAGTGGTGTGAATACTTTCTGTACATTGTGGATTAGAAAAACACAGCAAAAAAAAAAACTGTACCCCTATAACCATGGTATTTGCAATTACTCCGAATTGCAGGTATTTCCCTATCTTCTTAAGAAAAATGTGACTATGCAAAAAGAGTAGATAAAATGTTATTTGTCACATGCTTCGTAAACAAGAGGTGTGGACTAAGTGAGATGCTTACTTACAGGCCCTTCCCAACAATGCAGAGAAAAATAATAGCATGATAAATAAATACACAATGAGTACCGATAGCTTGGCTATAAACACGGGGTACCAGTACGTGTCGATGTACAAGGTAATTGAGGGTGGTATGTATGTACAGTTGAAGTCAGAAGTTTACATACACCTTAGCCAATTACATTTAAACTCAGTTTTTCACAATTCCTGACATTTTAATCCTAGTAAAAATTCCCTGTCTTAGGTCAGTTAGGATCACCACTTTATTTTAAGAATGTGAAATGTCAGAATAATAGTAGTGATTTTTATTTCAGCTTTTATTTCTTTCATCACATTCCCAGTGGGTCAGAAGTTTACATACACTAAACTAGTATTTGGTAGCATTGCCTTTAAATTGTTTAACTTGGGTCAAATGTTTCGGGTAGCCTTCCACAAGCTTCCCACAATAAGTTGGGTGAATTTTGGCCCATTCCTCCTGACAGAGCTGATGTAACTGAGTCAGGTTTGTTCGTAGGCCTCCTTGCTCGCACACGCTTTTTCAGTTCTACCCACAAATTTTCTATGGGATTGAGGTCAGGGATTTTTGTGATGGCCACTCCAATACTTTGACTTTGTTGTCCTTAAGCCATTTTGCCACAACTTTGGAAGTATGCTTGGGGTCTTTGTCCATTTGGAAGACCCATTTGCGACCAAGCTTTAACTTCCTGACTGATGTCTTGAGATGTTGCTTCAATATATCCACATAATTTTCTTTCCTCATGATGCCATCTATTTTGTGAAGTGCACCAGTCCCTGCTGCAGCAATGCACCCCCACAACATGATGCTGCCACCCCCGTGCTTTCCGGTTGGAATGGTGTTCTTCGGCTTGCAAGCCTCCCCCTTTTTCCTCCAAACATAATGATAGTCATTATGGCCAAACAGTTCCATTTTTGTTTCATCAGACCAGAGGACATTTCTCCAAAAAGTACGATCTTTGTCCCCATGTGCAGTTGCAAACCGTAGTCTGGCTTTTTTTTATGCCGATTTTGGAGCAGTGGCTTCTTCCTTGCTGAGCGACCTTTCAGGTTATGTCGATATAGGACTCGTTTTACTGTGGATATAGATACTTTTGTACCTGTTTCCTCCAGCATCTTCACAAGGTCCTTTGCTGTTGTTCTGGGATTGATTTGCACTTTTCGCACCACAGTACGTTCATCTCTAGATGACGTGTCTCCTTCCTGAGCGGTATGACTGCTGGGTGGTCACATGGTGTTTATACTTGCATACTATTGTTTGTACAGATGAATGTGGTACCTTCAGGTATTTGGAAATTGCTCCCAAGGATGAACCAGACTTGTTGAGATCTATTTTCTTTTTCTGAGGTCTTGGCTGATTTTTCTTTTTGATTTTCCCATAATGTCAAGCAAAGAGGCACTGAGTTTGAAGGTAGGCCTTAAAATACATCCACAGGTACACCTCCAACTGACTCAAATTATGTCAATTAGCCTATTAGAGGCTTCTAAAGCCATGACACAAATTTCTGGATTTTTCCAAGTTGTTTAAAGGCACAGTGAACTTACTGCATGTAAACTTCTGACCAACTGGAATTGTGATACAGTGAAATAATCTGTCTGTAAACAATTGTTGGGAAAATTACTTGTGTCATGCACAAAGTAGATGTTCTAACCGACTTGCCAAAACTATAGTTTGTGAACAAGAAATTTGTGGAGTGGTTGAAAAACAAATTTTAATGACTCCAACCTAAGTGTATATAAACCTCTGACTTCAACGGTACATAAACACTAAATTATCAAAGTATGTGGACCAACCTTCAAATTAGTGAATGCGGCTATTTCAGCCACACCCGTTGCTGACAGGTGTATGAAATCGAGCACACACCCATGCAATCTCAATAGACAAACACTGGCAGTAGAATGGCTGTAAATGAAGAGCTCAGTAACTTTAAACGTGGCACCGTCATAGAATGCCACCTTTGCAACTAGTCAGTTTGTCCAATTTCTGGCCTTGACTGGCCTGCACAAAGCCCTGACCTCAACCCCATCGAACACCTTTGGGATGAATTAGAATGCCAACTGCGAGCCAGGCCTAATCGCCTGACATCAGTGCCCGACCTCATTAATGGTCTTTTGGCTGAATTGAAACAAGTACCCGCAGCAATGTTCCAACATCTAGTGTCAAGCCTTCCCAGAAGAGTGGAAGTTGTTATAGCAGCAAATGGGAGACCAACTCCATATTAATGTCCATGATTTCGAAATGAGATGTTCGACGAGCAGGTGTCCACATACTTTTGGCCATGTAGCTTAGGTAGGGGTAAAGTGACTAGGCAACAGGATAGATAATAAACAGTAGCAGCAGCGTATGTGATGAGTCAAAATAGTGCAAAAATGGTCAATGCAGATAGCTACACGGACTATTTGGCTAACTATTTAAGTTTTATTGCTTGGGGGTTCAGGAGTCCTTTTGGTTCCAGACTTCATCAGTACCACTTGCTGTGTAGTAGCAAAACAGTCTATGACTTGGTTGGCTAGAGTGTTTGACCATTTTTAAGGGCCTTCCTCTGAAACCACCTGGTATAGAGGTCCTGGATGGCAGGGAGCGCTGCCCCATTGATGTACTGTGCCGTACACACTACCCTCTGTAGTGCCTTGCAGTCAAATATCAAGCAGTTGCCATACCAAGCGGTGATGCAGCCAGTCAAGATGCTCTCAATGGTGCAGCTGTAGAACCTTTTGAGGATCTGAGGGCCCATGACAATTATTTTCAGCCTCCTGAGGGGAAATGGCTCACATCAACGTCATGACTCACATGTATGAGTCACACCTTTGTTCAGTCAACAAAACATATTCAGAAATTCGTTGCTACTGTGATTTTAGTTTTATGGATGGATAGAGTATGCTTTTCCTTTAATGAAATCCTTGAACCCTACAGGTACACATGGATGCCACTGTGCGGGTTGTGGAGGAGAGATTCAAGATGCATTCAATGTGAAGGTTCTGCAAGGAACTTGGCACAATACCTGTTTTCAGTAAGTCATACTTTTAAATGTGGATTTCAGTTATATTCACTTTAATTTAATTGACAATTTATTGTAGAAATCACATGCTGTCTGCACTATGCATTAGAACTGTTTTGACATTAAATAAGCAGCATTGACGGCAACAATGGACTGTTTTGCTGGTCAACATACAGCTTTTGACAATTTCAGGGATTCTTTGGGGTGAAAAACTGTATGCACATGTTTAGAAATGGACTTGTGGGTAGCCCTACAGAATTCTACCTGTCCTGTGGAATGTTTTATCATCCTTTTCAGCAGGAATGTCTCTGTTCAGTGTTCAAACTATTCTACAGTAACGCAGAACTCCATTACAGTACTTATTGAAAATCTAGACACTCAAATCCCTTTTGCTGATACCACCATTCTACTTTTTTTTCTTCAAACCATTTTAGTTAGAAGTTAGTACAACAAGTTAACAACTTTGAGGTGGTAGATATTTGTTATCCTTTTGCCTTTTTAAAGGTGGAAAATAATAGACATGAGGCATTACTCGCACATGAATTTGCATGGGTCACAGGGACACAGAGGATCCCACCACCTCTCTCTCCGGCCTTGTGGACTTTGGCCCTGGCAGTTTCTCTTCGTCCTGTGGCTTAGTCATTGTCAGGATTGAGACTGTCTGGCATTCTCCGATCACTGGCCTCCAGTGATAACCCTCTAGACTTGGGCTGAACAGAGGTCAATACGATAGGACCTATGTACAGACGCTCAAACAAACAAACAACATTTAGCTCCCAAAGCTCTCTTTGTGAAATACGATCACTCAGGTCTTCTTTTCCCAGAAGAGAATGTATAGATATGATGGAGCTTCAGTTAGATAAGCAGTCCAAGAGTCATGGTCTAGATGAGGATGCGCCCCACAGCGTTTTTGTGGAATGGGAAGTTGGGATTGAGGGCAGAGTCACAGCAGCTCTGTTCATATAACGAGGAGAGGGAGTGTATTTCTGACACTTTCTGCCCATCCAGCACACAATGTGACGTAACACAAATTAAAGAATGGAACTGAATAAAGTAGAGCTGTTTTTCTAGAGCTCTGAATTCCCCCTGAATATAATAAATTCATTTAGTCTTCTTTTTTTTTTTTTTTTTTTTTTAAGGAATAAAGCCTAAGAGAACGCCAAATTCACGTCATATCATTTCCGAGTACGTCTCCCTTGGGTAGAAGGGGCTTGAAATTTGTGAGTGTTCCTTAGCCCAAGCACTCAAATTTCAAACAAAGCTTTTCAGCAACAGTGTCCTTATATAACCCAGGATTTGGGTCTCTTTCTATGTTTCTATAATGGCTCTTTTATAGAACCACGGAACCTTGTGTCAGTTCAAAAGCCAAGTCCTTGATACAGCTGTGCAATTCTCGCTCTCTGGCTGTCAGTCTGTGTCTGGGAATGTCCATGTAAAAAGCCCCATGAGAACTTAACATGCGAAGTTCGTAGGAGAACATCCATATCATTTTCCATCCTAAAAATCTTGATTATGTAAAGGCTTTGATTTCTGGTCTAACATATGGAAAAGGGGTCTGAGAGAACATCTAGCAGAAAGTCAAATTTCACATTTCTCTCCCTCATGAAAAGGGAGGATAATGGAAGTTCCCAGAAGTAACAAGGTAGACCTACTAATTTGTTATTGATTTTACTGATAAAATTGTTTATGATTTAAAATTAGTCATTCTGTTACTAAATCGGTAACTCTCTCTCTCTCCCTCTCATCTCCTCTCTCTCATTAATATCACTGACACCTACCCATGAGCACCCTCTCTTTCCATTTACTGTAACCAGCCCTCTCACCCGCTGAGCACTGACCGACACCGGACGTCCATGGACGTTGAAAAGTTGCAATTTGGTCAGTTCAAATTTTAACCAGTCATAGACGTCTTTTTCACAAGTTTGGACAGTACAGTAAAGAAAAGTAGAGTAGAGTATCGGTCAGTACAATACTGTAGAGTTTAGTACAGTAGAGCACACGAGTACAGTATATTTTACTGTACTGAACGATACTTTACTTTACTGTTATGTACTCTGCTGTACTGTGCTCTGCTGTACTGTGATGTCCAAACCTTTTAAATAGAAAAATCAGTCTGAGTCATTCTGTTACCGTGGAATTGCCCCTTTGTCTCTCTCTCTGTTTCTGCCCAAGACCACCTCAGTCATTTTCTGTGAAATTAACTCTTTAGATGGAGCATCTGCTTTGGGATAAACCTCCATTGAGCCAGACTACCGTACTGACGCTCAGCCAAGTGTGCTGGAGTTTAGCCCTCAGCAGTCAGACCCCCTGGCCCCAAATCTGCCCGTTTTCTGGTAATTTGAGACAGAAAATGTCCTGTTTTTGTAAAATGTTGTACACAAATTTTGTCCATGGAGTACAGAATTCCTTTCACTCTCCGTGTGGGACATTGTGAAACTTTAAAGCAACTACAGTAGTTTCCTTTTCCATGTTACCCCCTGCTCTGTTCTATTGTGCACACACAGTCCTGCACCTCCCCCAAGTTGTGCAGCATTGTGAAAGGCTGACGTTATCCCTGTTCCAGTAAAGCTGACATTCAGACAAATGTATAGGTAAAGACTAGACAGTGTGTGCCCCGCTGCCGCATTCCTAGACAGCGATTCAGAGTCGTGGGCTCGCTGCTCCCGACACTGCACAGAGTCCTTTGTTTTTCCCAGGGAAAACTGGATTTTGGGTTGTCCCAAAGGACTGTCCTTTATGAGTCAATGTTAGTCCTCTAAAAGAGGTGAAGCCTTCTGGCTCAAGTCATAATGATAGTACTTTCTCCTTGTTAATTGTCTGTGGGGTCCAATAATGTAACGTTGATGTGTTTGACTTGAACTGTTACACTCTGTTCACATTGGTTGCCTTCTGAAATGAAAATGTGCTTTCACTTAGCCAATGATCTGGTGGCCACTGCTCTGGCTGGTTTGCTTTGGTTTGGTTACTCATGAGTCCCTTGATAACAGCCGGACCTGCATTGACCAATACCAACCATGAGTACAATGTGTGCTATTGTGTTCTTGATATGCTCTTATTAAATCGGTTCTTATTTGGCTAACATTGAAAGTTATACATGCAGTCCATTAATACATATGATCAAGTTTGAGAGGTTTCAGGTTATGTTCGTGTTTTGGCATCTTGAACTAGTGTTTCTTGTTTGCATTACTACGACACTGCTTCCCCATAGGCCTCGTGCTTAGTGTCAGTTTTCATCATAGAAAACTAAAGTATGGATTCTAGTACACTCCAACAAAAGGTATTAAAGTTGGCCTTCCACAGGTATAGTGGAATTGAGGAAATGGAATAAGTAATGTTTGCCCATTGGTGTTTGTTCATAGCATTGTTGGAGGACCAGTCCTTCCTCTCACCTGATACAGATTTTTCTCTTCTTTTTTTTCCCCTTCTTGGATAAGAAATGGCACCAGTGTTGTTTACTCTGCCCATTGAGGTGTTTGTAAGGTCAGATAGTCTAAAGACCAAAACAAAGATGACTTCTTCAGGGACATAACTGAAGATTACACAGTCATCTGTCATCCCCTACACTGGGATTGACAAAGCAATGTTTCTCATGAGGTATTGGGTTGTTTTGGAATGACAGGGAGGGAGGACGCAGTGACTCAACAGGGACCAGCCAAGGTTACTTTGTTCAGTTTGACAGTGAAAGTTGGTTTCCCTGCAGCATACCTGGAGCCCCTGTGAGACTCGTCTGTCCGAGGCAAGACATTCTTCACACTTGTCGCGTGTGTGTTTGTCAGTGTAGTTCTGCGTTGCCTCCTATTTCTGTTTGTTTCCGTGACTGTTATAAAAACACAATGATTGCAGAGGGGCTGCTCACAAATACTCACATACAGTGCACGCCTAGCAAACAGACAGCCATGCGTACACAGGCAATATTCAGGTTTACTATCACATACAGTAGGACACTACTACTGACCACAGATTGGCTAGCAGACTAAACTGTTGCTCACAGAGGAGCGTACAGAGGAGGAGAAAGACTAGTGTTTTTAAAATGCAGTTCCATTTTTGTCTCTTGTTTAGTCTGGTTTTGTAACCGGGGTGTATGGTCTCGTCAACATTCTGTCAGAATGTTGATATTTATCTGGACAGCCTTTCAGACCACCTCTGCTTTTCCACATCATCCCTCTGTGCACAGGAAGGCCCGGAAACCTCTTTTCCACATCATCCCTCTGTGCACAGGAAGGCCCGGAAACCTCTTTTCCACATCATCCCTCTGTGCACAGGAAGGCCCGGAAACCTCTTTTCCACATCATCCCTCTGTGCACAGGAAGGCCCGGAAACCTCTTTTCCACATCATCCCTCTGTGCACAGGAAGGCCCGGAAACCTCTTTTTCACTCTTTTCCTGCTTACCTATTCTTGCTTTCCTTTATGTGTGTCGGCTGCATTTCCTCACACAATGTACCAGAAGCTATTAACCACCTCTGTAAGGTTTACCCAGTAATAAACATTGTGTTAAAGAATGAACCATTGTAAAAGGGAATTGACTTTCCTAATCTCCAGGAGTGGATTGTCTCTCCAAAGGCTGATCAATTGGGATTAGCGCTATTGCAGGGTTCAGAGATCACTGTGATCCACAGACCCAGGCCAGCAGTAGGGCAAAACTACAGCAAATCCCCAGATCGGCAGGTGGTTGGCATATTTGTTAACTGTTACCTCAGTGTTTGTCTGTTGCCAGTGTACCGACTGTTTTCCATATAAATATCAGTCTATATGCAGACCTGGCAACCCTTTCTTCACAGGGAGCTGTCTGTGTAAGTGTGTTGCCAGTTTAGTGGCTTCATCTCTTTGACAAAGGTGTAGAATTGATTGCGTGCCTGACACAGCTTAACCTGGTGCCACCAGTTTGCATAACCTGTGAAACTTTCGGAAGGTGCGCTCATAGCCTGAAAGTGCTCTCTCTCTCCAACTTCAGCATTCCTAACTCTGAACGTATCGCGACTAAGTCCGAGCCTGATTTTTCTGCCTGATTTGCCAAGTTTCACTACAGTCAAGGATGTGGATCAATCCGCTCTTGAGTAGTGGCATGGCAGGATAATTGGTCTAATCATTGTATTAACCACAATTGAAGTTGATACCCCTTCACCGGGCTGTAGATGGTTGTCAGGGTTTCTGTCAGAAAGGTGCTGCAGCCTCTCCAGAAACATCTGGAACACATTAAGATGCTGGAATGTGGCTGTGGAGGGGGAGGGCTGAGGGCAGTGTTTGGTGTTGGTTGCTGGTATTTAGTACCAGGTTAATGACCATTGTTTCCCAACGCCTACTGCTTATCGCTTCATTCTTCTCTGAAACCACATTCTTCAGGTAGACACTGTTCTCAGTGTTGCCCACCTTGTGCTGGAGCACACCAATGAGACGTGACATTTCTCAGGAACAAGGTAGCCTACTTCTTCATCGTACCTGACGATCAGAGACGAGTACATACCGTCATTCTAAAGAAAGGCCTGAAGCAACCGCTGCACTCCAGTGCAACATGGGAGTGGAAAGTATTATGTTCACCAGTGTAATTTCTCACACGACGAATGGCTTCTGCTGCACTGTGTCTAATGTGCCAGTTCCTCTCATTAAAGGATACTTTCACCTCCACACTCACTTTGTTGGTTGAGGTTTGGTTGAGGGAAAGTGTACAGACAAGTCTGGTTAACTGTTTGGGCGTTGGTTGAACTATTTCCAATGTTACCTGACTTCGATCGCACACTAAGCATATTTGTCTTTGTCAAATGCTGTTTTCTTTCAGGGTCTTTTGCTAGGAATTTCTGCTCTAGCTTTGTGTCTTTATTTGTTTCTATATGTGTATGTCAAATCTCTCAGCTCAGTCAATACGTGAACGCTCACAGACTCCTCCATTGTTTGAGAGTGGACTCTCTGCTCAATTGGAATCTTTCAGGAATCTAACACAAGCCTTTGAGATTGTCAACTTGTCAACTTGCACCCAGGCTTTGTAGTGAGTCTCCTTTGATTCGCCTTGAAACAGATTGCTTTGCGCTTGATATGGTCTCCGCTGAAAGGATTTGTTTGTCCACTCTACTCCCTTCATTTCCTGCAGAGGTCATGAAGTGTTTTCCCATCCACAGGTGCTCGGAGTGCTGTGACCACCTGACCAACTGGTACTATGAGAAGAATGGCAAACTGTACTGCCGTAAACACTACTGGGAGAAGTTTGGGGAGCTGTGTCACGGCTGTTCTCTGCTCATGATTGGACCTGCCATGGTAAGTTGCCCCGCTCCATCCTCCTCACCTCACTTGTCAGTAAATGCTGAGACTAAGGTTTGTCAATTCCACACACACATATAATCTCAGTCTGATCCGCGCTATCTCTGTGTGAAATCAAGATGAACCCTGGTTTGCCCAGGATCCAGAGGACCAGGTATTATGATGCAGTAGGCTTCTAGCTTGGTTCACTTAGATCTCATGGAACATGAAGAGGACAGTGTTTAACTGCATGGTTCCAGCCCTGAATGCTGATTGGCTGGCAGCCGTGGTATATCAGACCGTATACCACCGGTATGACAAAACATTTATTTTTACTGCTCTAATTACATTGGTAACCATTTTATAATAGCAATAAGGCACCTCGGGGGGGTTTGTGGTATATGGCCAATATAACACGACTAAGGGTTGTGTCCAGGCAATGACAAAGCTGTACATTATATAATATTTGAATAATAATTCACTGTCAGGGTTACCATTGTATTCAGAGGTTAGATGTGTAGGGCCATACTCAAATAACACCAGTTCACAGTGAATCACTGTTCTTCTGATGTGAGTTCAGGGGGTTGTGGACTAATAGGATCTGTTTTTCCTCTATGTACACAAATTTAGGGAACTGTCAGCTTTACCCCTGTCCCCTGCCCCTCATCTGTGTTGTAACAAACATCTCCTTGGTGATTGAGGTCAATACTTATGTACAGAAGAGGTCATGGGGGCTGGGCTATGGCTCAACGAGTAATCACCCACACAGAGCAGCCATACTTTGCATCCTGGTTGCTTTGAAAGATAGCCGACTGGACCTGAACCTTCTCTCTGTATCTGTGGAAGTTAGGTTCCCCATCACATTGTGTGTATTAGTTAGGTCCCCCATCATGGCCCTGCTCTGTTCTTTGTACAGTCTCCACAGTTCACTTTCCCCAGCACAACTTTTGGGGTGAAAGCAGAGAACATGGAGTGATTTTGGAGCTAGTCCATCACCTGATTCGGTCCACTGCGGTGGAAAGGCAATGGATACTATGCACACCTAACCACCAGACCACCACACTGTTTACTGGGGATGGTTTTTGAAAGATTGACTATCTGTTATTAAGGGAAGGTTCGAATGGTTAAGCTCTGCGTTTGTCAAATCTATGTTTATCTTCCAGGATTAGACCATGAGCTCATGGTTATGCTATGGAAGAGTTACTGAAGGCTGGATATCGGTTAGCTTTCTTGTTGTTTCATCAGTGCTATGGAATGCCCATGCCTCATGCATGGGGTTGGAGTGCTGGGGAACTTCATTTTAACAGTGTTATTGGCCCAATTTAAATCAGGTCTAAATTAAACTGCTGCTGGCACAAACAATTGCTGGTCACAAAAGGATGCTTTCTCTTCAACTGGATTAAAGGGGGGGTCCCAAAATGATTCTTTTTTTAGAGCAAGAAGTTTGCCAGTAAGCAAAACACACAATGGGCCTTTCTATTTGTTCTTGGCCACATTGGCTCTGAAAGCAAGATGCCAAGTATTTCTGGCAGAGTTGAATTGGCAGGCTTCTCTTAGATAGCAGCCGAACCAACACGGCGTAAAATCGTATGGATGTTGGGTCTCTCAGGAGAGGAGAGCAGTGTGGAGCAGGCAGCTACTTAGGACCGTTGTGTGTTTGATGGGCAAGCTACGGCACACAACTGCATTTTGTTCTCCTAATTAGGAGATTGTGTCATGCCATTTCTTTCTTCTTCGGTTTTACAGTTCTGACACGTTGTAAATCCTCTCAAATTAGATCACTTTTGAAGATCCTTCTTTTGTTCCCTTTTATTTTGATGAGATGGGAAAATGAACTTGTGTGTTGTGTAAGAGACATTTCCTCTGGAGTCATGTTGGTCATACACACACAAACGCACACTAGCCTAGCCTCCCCTCTGAGAGAGCCTGCACACACACAGCCACCTATGGACTATGACACAGCCATGTGTGTCTAGCTGTGGCTCCTTCAGGCTGTTTCTGACTGGGGTCAGTGTGGTAATGCTCCAGCCTGGAGGGTGGGAGGCACAGCCACAGATGCACACATGGCTTACGTCACCCAGCCTAATCTCACTGCAGCCTGCAACAGCAACAATATCCTTTCCCAACAGTCTTACTCATAGCAGCATACAATGAACAGCAGGGGGGTAATGGAAAAGGTTATCCTACTTCAAAGACTACAGGTTTTCATGAATCTCTTCACATTCCTTATAAGTTATCCCTGTTTGAATTCATCTGGGGAAGAGCTTGCGTCTTGGCACAACAGTCTTAAGACTCCCCTGGAACTCTTAATACTCCCATGAAACTGCAGTCTGTTAACACTGACTAGTTTAAATACTGTAGATTATCTTCCCACACTCTCCAGGCCTCATATTTAGGTTTTCCAGCTGCCCGCCCAGCCTTAAAAAGAAAAAGTAGCACAGTGCCCCTGGAGCAAATTAGGGATAAGTGCCTTGCATAAGGGCACATCAACAGATTTTTCACCTTGTCGACTTGGGTATTCGAACGAGCGATCTTTCAGTTACTGACCAAACGTTAGTGCATTTGGGAAATATTCAGACCCCTTGACTTTTTCCACGTTTTTTGTTATGTTAAAGGCTTATATGGATTCAATTGTTCCCCCCCCCCCCTCAATCTACACAAAATACCCTATAATGACAAAGCAAAAACAGGTTTTTAGACATGTTTGTAAATGTATTAAAAAAAAAAAAAAAATGATCACATTTACATAAGTATTCAGACCCCTTACTCAGTACTTCATTGAAGCACCTTTTTATTTTTTTTATTTTATTTAAATTTACCCCCCTTTTCTCCCCAATTTCGTGGTATCCAATTGTTAGTAGTTACTATCTTGTCTCATCGCTACAACTCCCATACGGGCTCGGGAGAGACGAAGGTCAAAAGCCATGCGTCCTCCGAAACACAACCCAACCTAGCCGCACTGCTTCTTAACACAGCGCGCATCCAACCCGGATGCCTGCCGCACCAATGTGTCGGAGGAAACACCGTGCACCTGGCGAACTTGGTTAGCGCGCGCTGCGCCCGGCCCCGTCACGGGAGTCGCTGGTGCGCGATGAGACAAGGATATCCCGGACGACGCTAGGCCAATTGTGCATTGCCCAATGGACCTCCCGGTCGCGGCCGGCTTCGACAGAGCCTGGGCGCGAACCCAGAGTCTCTGTTGGCACAGCTAGTGCTGCGATGCAGTGCCCTAGAATACTGTGCCACCCGGGAGGCCCATTGAAGCACCTTTGGCAGCATTTACAGCCCCAAGTCTTCTTGAGTATGACCCTACATGCTTGGCATACCTGTATTTGGGGAATTTCTCCCATTCTTCTGCAGATCCTCTCAAGCGCTCAGGTTGGATGGGGAGTGTCGCTGCACAGCAATTTTAAGGTCTCTCCAGAGATGTTCGATGGGGTTCAAGTCCGCGCTCTGGCTGGCCACTCATGGGCATTCAGAGACTTGTCCCGAAGCAACTCCTGCATTGTCTTGGCTGTGTGTTTTGGGTCATTGTCCTGTTGGAAGGTGAACCTTCGCCCCAGTCTGAGGTCCTGAGCACTCCGGAGCAGGTTTTCATCAAGGAGCTCTCTGTATTTTGTACCGTTCATCCTTCCCTCGATCCTGACTAGTCTCCCAGTCCCTGCCTCCGAAAAACGTCCCCACAGCAGGATGCTGCCACCACCATTCAGGTGAAATAGTTCCATCTTGGTTTCATCAGACCAGATCATCATCTTTCTCATGGTCTGAGTCCTTTAGGTGCCTTTTGACAAACTCCAAGCGGGCCGTCATGTGCCTTTTACTGAGGAGTGGCTTCAGTCTGGAAACTCTACCATAAAGGCCTGATTGGTAGAGTGCTGCAAAGATGGTTGTCCTTCTGGAAGGTTCTCCCATCTCCACAGAGGAGCTCTGTCAGTGACCATCGGGTTCTTGGTCACCTCCCTGACCAAGGCCCTTCTCCCCCGATTGCTCAGTTTGGCCGGCAGCCAGATCTAGGAAGAGTCTTGGTGGTTCTAAACGTCTTCCATTTTAAGAATGATGGAGGCCACTGTGTTCTTGGACCTTCAATGCTGCAGACAGTTTTTGGTACCCTTCCCAGATCTGTGCCTTGACACATTCCTGTCTCGGAGCACCATGGACAATTCCTTCGACCTCATAGTTTGGTTTTTGCTCTAACATGCACTGTCAACTGTGGGAGCTTATATAGACAGGTGTGTGCCTTTCCAAATCATGTCCAATCAATTGAATTTACCACAGGTGGACTCAAATCAAGTTGTAGAAACATCTCAAGGATGATCAATGGAAACAGGGTGCACCTGAGCTCAATTTCGAGTCTCATAGCAAAGGGTCTGAATACTTATGTATATAAGTTATTTCTGTTTGTTATTTGTAATACATTTGCAAAGATTTCTAAAAACCTGTTTGTGCTTTGTCATTATGGGGTGTTGTGTGTAGATTGATGAGGATGTTTGATTTATTTAATCAATTTTAGAAATAAGGCTGTAACGTAGCAAAATGTGGAAAAAGTAAAGTCTGAATACTTTCCGTATAACCGCAGGAACCTCCGCTATGGCACAGGCCCTGTTTGTACTTGTCCCTTGCTTTAGGGGGTGGATACTGGGGATCGGGTAAAAAATCTATACAATAGAGTTTAGCAAAAACATTTTATTTTTGACGATATTATATTGATTCTCCCCTCAAAAAAGGGTCGTTTTTGTCGCTAGTCGGCTGCACCTGCACTAAAACTTCAGTATTTCTCCTCCTATATCTTGGCCTCAATCTTCTTCTTAAATGCTGAGCTAACATGTTTTCAGCACTTAAAAAAAAAAAAAAAATCCCCATGACTTATCAAAACTCGTTTTTATTATGACTTTCGTTTGTCCCTCTGCAGAGGAGACATACAGTACATTGAGCACTATGTTTGGAACATTGAATCGCAATTCAATCGCTGTATCGAATCGCAATACATATAGATTCATGATAAATTGTGAAACGTATAGAAGCACAATACATATCGTATCGTGAAGTCCGTGGCAATTCACAGCCATAGTGGATAAGTTGTTTAATTTAGCATGAGCGCAGGACCAACAGATTGGGAGTGTGTAAGTTGTAGATAGAAAGGGAATAAGTAAGCGAGGGTGTGAGGAAAGTTAGTGAGGAGGTGAGGTGAGTGTCAGCAAGAGGTGTGCTGTGATTGGTAAAGGCAGGGCTTGGGAGCTGGGAGGTAGATGACATCATAGCAGATTCCAGACAGGCTGAGAGTGGAGCAGCTGTTACTGTGACAAAGAGAGAACAGTACACACAACACCATCTAGCACACAACACGGGACAACACAGAACACCACACAGTGTACAGCTCAGCACAGCAGGATCACCCTGAAGAATTCTCTGCTTGGACCTGGAACACCATGGGAAAGATCAAAGCCAGGAGACAAACTCACCTTTATCTGTTCTTCCAGGTGGCTGGAGAATACAAGTATCACCCAGAATGCTTTGTATGTCTGAGCTGCAAGGTGGTCATCGAGGACAGAGACACGTACGCCTTGGTTGAGCGATCCAAGCTGTACTGGTGAGGGTTGTTTTACTATCTACTGCTCACAGAGTTGTTGGTTTTATTTGTTTAGATTCTGTTTGTAAGTATGGTGTTAAGTCAGATGTTGATAGAGGCAACTAGGGAATGTGATGTTATTGCAAACAGTCAACATCACTCTTTCGGCTTGATCTTTTAGGAATCTGGTGCGTCTGTCACACCTGAGTCCCCTCTACAGTCTGACTCTCTCCATACCCCTCCTTCCCGCGCTCTCCTTCTCTTCATATTTTTCTCCAATAAAACGTTGTTGTTCCCCAAAGGGAAATTATTTTGCAGAGAAGTACTCAGATGTAGGTAAAGGAAGTTGGAAGAAAGTAGAATAATTTTAAACACTGAACACTTTTGAATACTTTAAGAACTGCTAAGAACTTAAAAAACGTCATTATCCACAACAATACCCCTTATTCCTTGTTTCCTCTCTCTCCTCTCGGTGTAGTGGGAAGTGCTATAAGCAGGTAGTCCTGGCGCCCGTGTTGGAGAAGCGTTCGGCCGACTCGGCCCTGGACTCTCTGCCCCACACGGTCACCCTCATCTCCATGCCCTCTGCCACCAACAGCAAGAGGGGCTTCTCTGTCTCTGTCCTAAGAGACGTTGCCAGCGGCTCCGCTAGCGTTCAAGTCAAAGAGTGAGTGGATTTAACTGTGACTCACAACTAGTGAATCTGTACACCCTTGACTATCTAGGCCTGAGTGGGACAGGGTGAGTCGTGTTCTGTAACTGATTATAGGTTTGCTGAAATAACAGGGCATTAGTCCTTGGTACAGATATGTGTACATTACCAATAAGATTATGTCATTTGGATTGAATAGTTAAGTCCCAGATCTCGTTACGTTGGTGTTTATTATAGTCTTGATCCAGGTCAGCCAAAGGAGTCTCTCATTAGCTGATAGATGTACTAG
The DNA here is from genome assembly GCF_029448725.1 of Salvelinus fontinalis. Classification (NCBI taxonomy): domain Eukaryota; kingdom Metazoa; phylum Chordata; class Actinopteri; order Salmoniformes; family Salmonidae; genus Salvelinus; species Salvelinus fontinalis. Next base: position 35,878,147 of record NC_074668.1, on the reverse strand, counting down.
ATGTTGTGGACAGACGGACACACCCACCTCTGTATTGTCCAGGTGCTCACTGCTGATTGGTCAACAGATCCAGCTCTCATTTGACAGACCTATATGGAGTCATAGTTCATTCTGATACTGGTGCTCCAAACTGACATGTCTATGTGCTGTATTTCTCTTAGGGTCAGAGGAATGCATATCAGCCCGGAAGTTCGGAATGCCATCCATGTTGGTGACCGGATCCTGGAGATCAATGGTCTTCCAGTGGGGACACTGATGGAGGAAGAGGTGAGTTGCATGATCCAGGTTTTGACAGTACACTGAATAATAAAGCATTGAAACTATTCAGACTATTCAGTTGTAACCCAGTGGTGTATAAAATGTGACCTATTACATAAGTATTTGTTACTGTTACTCTAAAATAGATTTCGGAACATGTGATCTTTGCATTCCATTCATTTAAACATTCTTTAGCTGGGAGAGGATGGCATCTGAAAGGACTCGAACACACAATCTCACCACACACCTCACTCAACCATGTTCATTCCAATGGTGCATTCACTAATTAGATTTTAGTTCCCACCTTTCCTGTTTGCAACAAGGTGCATTCCAATTAAAATTATTTGGCTTCATTCAAGTCATGTCAGTTTGATAGCTCTTCGCGTTGTCAGGAATCAAGATCATTTTCTCATTGGAACCCTGCCTAGTTCCAATTTCATCCCGTGTTCTGTATAGGCCTTACACCAATACCTCTCTCATTAGTGTTGCTTGCTCATGTTACTATGTCAGAGAGGACTTTGGCCTAGCAGATTATGTATTCTGATTGATTTGTGTTTCAGGTGGAGGACCTCATTCACCGGACCAGTCAGACGCTGCATCTGCTCATAGAGTATGATCCAGTCAGGCAGCGGTTGGAAAGGCTCAGACTTGGGTCCTCGCACAACCGCTTGGGGGTCCCCGCCACCTCCCGCATGCGCCTGTCTTCGCCCTCTGACAGTGTCCTGGAGAGGACAGATCTGGTGGATGATGCCACCCTAAAGAGGAGGTCTTTAAGGTACAGCTTAACCAGCCAACCTTGGGAGAGAGAGAGTCTAAGCATTGGGGAAAAAATTGAGAGATACAAAATTATTTATAATTTGTTCCAGTAGAACCTGATCAATGTCTTACTGACCTTTGTTCCTCTCTGTTAATGGAAGGCGTAGCAACAGCATCTGTAAGTCCCCTGGGCCAGCCTCCCCTAAGGAACACCCTATCTTGACCCGGGACATCGGGCGCTCTGAATCCCTGCGCTCCTCCAGCAGCTGCTCTCATCGCATATTCCGCCCCTGTGACCTCATCCATGGAGAGGTGCTGGGCAAGGGCTTCTTTGGTCAGGCTATCAAGGTCAGCTTTTCACTCAAAAATCAACATCTTTTCCACACACATCTCAATCTGTATTTCCATACCTATTTGCTATAACTTTATCCAAAGCCTAAAGGAGTGCATGTGTCCACAGGCGTAGAAGGAAGCTAAAGTAATTGCACTACCTAAAAATAGTAAAGCACCCTTTGCTGCCTCTAACAGCCGCCCAATCAGTTGGCTGCCTGTTCTTAGTAAAATGATGGAGAGAATTGTTTGACCAAATACAATGCTATTTTTCAGAGAACAAGTTAACTACTGAATTTCAGCATGCTTATAGAGAAGGGCACTCAACGTGTACTGCACTGACTCTGATAACAGCTGATTGGTTAAAAGTAAAGCTGTCCCGACCTAAAAAAAGTATTGGTCAATTGAGTCGTCTGTTCTTTCGACTCAATCGATTGGTCTACATTTTTAAATGTGCATTTTTCCATACATTCACACCCTGTGTGTTTTAATAAAATCAACTATGCACTGCGCTTGTCTGATGCTTTAAGCACACTGTTTGATGAAATGATTAAGACACAAATGACTTGAAGGAGCCAGAGATCAAGAGCCCCCCCCTCACAATTTTTTCTGATCTGCGTGCCAGTTATGATTTTCATATGCTAATTTTCGTGGAACCGTTTAATTTCAGTTATAATAATGTGTTTTTGTTATTTTGCTAACTAGGTAACACCAATACAATTTTTTTTAAACAATACAAATATTGCAGGTAGAAAATATCCTGATATAAATAGCCACTAAATCAAATTGGCTACGCATGCAGGTTTGTTCATGTTCTTCAATCGCATGAATCTCTCTACTCTGTCTGCCTGTCTGCAATGAAAGTGAAACATGGTAACAACTATCACCTGGGTATGGCCCGGCAGCTCGCGCTAGCAAACTTGCAACATTGAATAAAATATTCTGGGCACTCAGTTTCCCATGCCAGTGACCTCTGGACAGAGAGCAGTATTTGCACAACGTATAAGAAGTAATCAGGTATTTTATGAAGTTTCCACTGGGTCAGAGCTTGACATTTCTCCCTTTCACGCTGAGGCTTGTCGTGATTGAAAGGGAGAGCGCTGGAAAGATTTTTCAAATAAATTGACGAACTATTGTCATTCTAATTTGATGTAAAATAAACTTTGTTTACTTGCTTTTTGAGGTGTAGAAAAACATACTTTAAGAAGCTACACAGCTCATTAATGGTAGTGAGTTGAGAATCAGAGATCCCCAAATGGGTACATTTATACATTTTACGCGCAGGCTAGGCCTTCTGCATAATCAGGTGTGTGTCCTTACTCAACATTGACAGGAGTGCTCCAAACAAAATACAATGAATAAAATTGACAAAACTCGTAAATAGAATGAAATAAACCAAAACTTCTGTCTTGCAAGTGTAGCATAGGTTGTGAGCTCTGCAAACAAGGTGCCCACTCCGACAATGAGAACGGTAAACGACTGTAATAATAATGTATTGAATGTATTAACAGAAATTACCGTAACCAAACAAACATTGTAGATTAGAAATTATGGGAATTAATGGTAAATGTACTACTGGTGTTATATGTAATGGTGAATTGATAGACGCAAACAAGTTATGAAACATTGAATGTACATGAATTGGTGGGATAGTTCAATCTGGAGAGAGACGCGCCTTGTGCATCTAAGCCACACTTCCCTTCTTGACTCAACATTTTAAATTATAGGCCTACCCAAGACACAATACTCTAGGCCTAAGGAAAACTCTCACAAACGGTGTCAGGTTCAAAGGAGTAGCCAATTATGGAAAACCAATGCAATTTAACTTATTTTCTAAATTTGCTTGGTGTGCCAAGGAAAATAAATGGCCTCGCGGCACGCATGCCTTATGTTACCGATGCCTGTCTTAGTGATGGACCATTCCATTCCCGTGGCTTCCGCAATGGATTCTTCCACTGAGACAGGTGTGCCATGATTTAGTTTTTTTGTGACTGCTCGACAAAAGAAATCTCAATCAACAGCCTATCGACCAAACAATCGACCAGTCGACTATATGGGGTCAGCCATAGTTAAAAGAAATTGATAGTTGGAGCTCTGTTAGATTTCAGTGCAGCCTTTGATGTTAATGATCATAAATTGTTATTGAAGAAACTCACTTGCTATGGCTTTACCTGCCATCCCGTGGTTGGAGAGTTCTCTAATAGAACCCAGAGAGTGTTCTCCATCGGAAGCTTCTCTAACAGCAGATACAGTGCATTCAGAAAGTATTCAGACCCCTTGACCTTTTCCACATTTTGTTACATTACAGCCTTATTCTACACACACACTCTAACACACACTTTTTTTTTTTTTTTTTGCATTGTTTGAATTTTAAATTTGAATGTTTTTTTCTCCATGTTGACAGGTGACCCACAAAGCCACTGGTGAGGTGATGGTGATGAAGGAGCTGATTCGCTGTGATGAGGAGACCCAGAAGACCTTTCTAAAGGAGGTCAGTAGACTAATCTGGTTATACATTGGGCTGTGATTTATTATACCCACAAATGAGAGCTTGCCAAATGTCCCTGTATTTGCTTCATAGATGGATTCCTTTAGGCCAACCTTATTATTTTTGTATGCATTTGCTCCAGTCCTCAGAAGGAAAAAATAAGCTTCTGATTTTTTTTTTGCAAATATAAAATATCTCCAATGTGGAAACTGATTTCTGTTGTGATCATTTTCACAATTACATTGTGTTTATGATAATGCCCTTGTGTAAGAGCTGTTTGGAAGAAGAAAAAAATTGCAGTTTCATTATGTTCTGGTGGGATGGAACTTTTGACCCACATGTCGTCACAATTTGATCTGCTTATAATAGACCAATGCCTGTACATATGGGTAAGGGGGTGGGCTCTAGACTATCCTATCAACCAATCAGGGATGTGTATGTAAATATCTTCACATTTCTTTCCTGTTGCCCACATGATCAGACTGAGCATTTCAAGGGCCAAAGGAGGCTCAGGGAAATAAATGGAAAAAATATATTTCGGAGTTATATTCATGAAATAAACACAGTGATTTTAATAGACATACAGTGATGATTTGAAAATAAAATTACAAAGACTGCATGGTGGGGGCTTTAAAGGAAAACTCCACCCAAAAACTATATTTTGGTATTTGTTTCATTAGTCCATTGTTGACATGGTCCCAAAATGTTTTGCTTGTCAGCAATCAAGTTTTCAAGATATGTAACTTTCAAAATACAGAAATCCTCCCTGTATGATGCATTTTGCATAAATTTGTCATACGGGGATGATTTCTGTATTTTGAAAGTTGCATATCTTGAAAACATACCTCTTTCTCTCCAGGTCAAAGTGATGAGGAGCCTGGAACATCCCCACGTGTTGAAGTTCATTGGCGTGCTATATAAGGACAAGAGGCTGAATTTAATAACCGAGTTTATCGAGGGAGGCACACTAAAGGATTTCATTAGAGACATGGTGTGTTTCAACTAGTTAAATTCACTTCACTCTTTCTATGCTCTCCCACTGCTCCAAAATAGCATTAATGTTGGCCTTGGGTCTGCTGTTAGTGTTTTCCTTAAAGGAGAAGTAATTTTTTACAACCAAATCTAAATATTTTATGTAAATGGTATGCTATAGAAGGGTCAAGACACCTTTGGTGATTTTTTTATTTTTATTTACTTACCCCAAACAGTGAATCACTTCCTCATTCTTGTTGTCCAGTATAGGGGCCTGTAAAAATATTAACATGGGCTCCAAAAACACCCAAATACGTCCTTTTGGAAACAGCTAAGCTCTCAGTATATTGATGCGGGTCTTTTAGATGTTATACACATGAAATTGTGTCATTCCTAACTTTATCCGCAACATATATTCCATACATCTCAAGACCTGCATCACTATACTGAGAGTTTTGCCGTTTCTAGTAGGACGTATTTCAGGGCCCCCATACTGCACAACGAGGGTGAGGAAGTGAGTCACTGTTTGGGGTAAGTTTCTCAAAAACAAGTGATATTGCAAAAAAAAAGGTGTTAGGACCCTAAAATTCCATTTACATAAAAAATTGAGTTTTGGTTGTAAAAAAAAAAACGTTTCCTTTAAGGGCCTGTGCTGTTTGGGACTGGGACTCGCTTGACCTCATATAAAGGCTGTTGCCTCAGTGGTGGGCTGGCTGGCATGTCAACCAGCAGACCTATTCATTTAGTTCTTTCTTCTCTGTGTTGTTATAGGACCAGTTTCCATGGGAGCAGAGGGTCAGCTTCGCTAAAGGTATTGCTTCTGGAATGGTGAGTTGGCGCCTTCCAGGGATATTTACCATTGGCGGTAAAACACTGTCCATATAGACACTGGCTGCTTTTTGTTCAGCTGGACTAGCCTCCAAATGTATGGTGGTAGTTTAACGCAATGCATTTAAAGGTACAGTACCTGAAGTGTTTCATTCCAAAATGCTATGTATCCATTTACAGAAATGTTTGTTTAAAGAAGTTATGAAATCTAATCGTGGAATGAGGTTGTTAAATAACAGACATGTACAGTGCCTTCAGAAAGTATTCATACCCCTTGACCTATTCCACATTTTGTTGTTAGAGCCTAAATTCAAAATGTATTAAATTGATTTTCTTTCCTCCCCCATCTACCCACAACACCCCATAATGACTGTGAAAACATGTTTTAGAAATGTTGGAAAATTTATTGTAAATGAAATACAGAAATATCTCATTTACATAAGTAACGTAAACTCACCCCGTTCCGTACAAATGTGTGTAACCGCAACATTCAAACGAGGCTACAAAGAAAACTAATGGGACTGTAGCGACTGTGTTGACTTCAAAATCGGGGGTGTGAACTACGTTTCTATTCAAGCGCTGATCGACATGGTAATGGCTCTATAGTATTGGAGAAAAGTTGAAAAAAACTGACCCCTCTGTTACATCGTGACGTGTCATGCCATAACGTACAGCACGCATAAGGCAACTATCTTTGTCTTACAATCTCTCTCCACCAGGTGTAGCACTTCTCTCATCCTTAAAAACAAGAAATGGACAGTGACGGGGGTAAGGGGGGGGATACCTAGTCAATTTTTGCGTCATCATTGCATGCGACCATCATTCTCAAAGCCGCTGTTTACTTCTAAGATCACTTTAGCACCGCCCTAAAAACCCGATTCAAATTCGACACAAACCTTCAAATAGGTATGTAATGACACATTATATAAACTCTTTATAGTGTTTTATTTACAATTTAGAGGCGATAAGGTGATAAGTTGGATAGATCGAGTGAAAAAAAAGCAATTTTCCCACACAACATCTCTCCTTCTCACTATCACGCATTAGTTTCGCTTCCCCACCTGCCATTTTTTAAAAGACCCGACGGGGCTCATTGCCTTCTTGAATCATGCAGAAACGGGCAGCGTGGGAGTCATGTAATTGATTATGTTGGAAAGGGGAGAAATTGTGCTGTACAATGGTATTGACATTACAGTTGATCTGGAAGTATTACGTTTTTGGGGCGCTAAAATAAGGTCAATTGTACAGACCAAGGCGATGTACAAAAGTGAGTGAGTTTACGTTATTCACACGCCCTTGACCATCCGCTCAAGAACAAAAATTGTCCCGTGGCTGAATCTAGATGATGATCCCTGTTCTACAGGCTTCCTTCTTTTCACTCTGTCATTTAGGATAGTATTGTGGAATAACTACAATGTTGTTGATCCAGCCTCAGTTTTCTCTGATCACAGTCTTTAAACTCTAACTGTTTTAAAGTCACCATTGGCGTCATGGTGAATCCATGAGCATTTTCCTTCCTCTCAGGCAACTGAGTTAAGAAGGACGCCTGTATATTTGTTGTGACTGGGTGTATTTATACACCACCCAATGTGTAATTAATAACGTCACCATGCTCAAAGGGATATTTAATGTTTGCTTTTTATTGTTACCCATCTACCAATAGGCACCCTTCTTTGTGAAGCATTGGAAAACCTCCCTGGTCTTTGTGGTTGAATCTTGTGTTTGAAATTCACTGCTCGACTGAGGGACCTTACAGATAATTGTGTGGGGTACAGAGATGAGGTAGTCATTAGAAAATAATTTTAAACACTATTGTTGCACAGAGTGAGTCCATGTGACTTGTTAAGCAAATGTTTACTCCTGAACTTATTTAGGCTTGCCATAACAAATGGGTTGAATACTTTTAGCTTTTTATTTATTTTTTATAAAAGAATGTCTTAACATAGGTCCATATGACTTATGGTGTTGTGTGTGTGTGTGTGTAGGCCAGTGATGCAACATTTCAATTTAATACATTTTAAATTCAGGCTGCAGCACAACAAAATGTGAAAAAAGTCAAGAGGTGTGAATACTTTCTGAAGGCACTGTATTTGTTTGAAATCTAGCCCTTGACGTTTTAATTTCGGAGACAAATAATCATGTTTTGTTGTAAAATACTATACATATCCGTTCAAAGGTTTGGGGTCAATTAGAAATGTTATTGTTTTTGAAAGAAAAGCTAAACATTTTGTCCATTTGTGCTAACATAATTGCAAAATGGTTTTCTAATGATCAATTAGCCTTTTAAAATTATAAACCTGGATTAGTTTACACAACATGCCATTGGAACACAGGAGTGATGGTTGCTGATAATGGGCCTCTGTACACCTATGTAGATATTCCATTAAAAACCAGCTGTTTCCAGCTACAATAGTCGTTTACAACATTAACAATGTCTACACTGTATTTCTGATCAATTTGATGTTATTTTAATGGACACAAAAAAATTGCTTGTCCTTCAAAAACAAGGACATTTCTAAGTGACCCCAAACTTTTGAACGGTAGTGTATATCCCACCTTTACACAGTCAAGGTGATAAATAATTACATATTTTAATAAAGAACTGTGCAAATGATACATTTGTGACATCAATATTTTAAAATATGCCTACTTGAGGCAGGGATTGCCCTTGCTCATGGGTCATACTGGAGTGGTTGGGGCTGGGCAGTGACCAACCATATGCTCCAGAGACCTTACTGTCTGTCTTAGCCAGCAGTGGCAGGCCTGGCCTGCATGTTTCCCTGGAGACCAGCTCAATGCTGACAGTAATCCTAATTCCCTTTCCTTTTCCACAGAAACACAACTATGTGGGGCAACAAAAACATGTTTATATTTTCCCACTTAAGGAATTGTCAAATGATGACGTTTCGGTCTCTAATATGGCGTGTTTGCTTCCCCTCGTGGATGATTGGTTTGTTTGACTCATATTTCTTCTTTATTTCAGGCCTACTTGCATTCAATGAGCATCATCCATAGAGATCTTAACTCTCACAACTGCCTGGTGAAACTGGTAGGTGACCTGTCCTGAATTGTACATTGCATGCAGACTCAGAGATAGATATATAGAGGAGCAGAGATCCCTTTCAATTTTTCCTGATTTTCATTTACAGAAACACCATAAAGATACTAATCCAGCTTCATTATCTCAAATGAAGTCATTGTTTCTCTCTTATACCAAAGTGTTTGGCTCCTAAACAGTTAAAGCTAGATGTACCTTGGGCGTACTGTAGGTTATTTTTCCGATGAGCCTGGGGGCAGGGTGTTCTGGAGCATGTTTTGTTGTTGTGACAGGAGTCTGTTACTGAGCCAGGGCGGTCTTGTCGATACAGGCCAGGGTCCGGTAGAGCTAGGTTCTATTGTAGCAGCCGAACACAATTTACAACAACATGTTGTGTAAGTAGTAAAGTACAGGCTTATATAGATTTTCACAGATCTTTCACTGTATGGCAACACTCAATGAGGTGTAATGAGTCTTGTCTGTTATTTCCAATGAGGTGGCATCTGTATAATTGTCTCAGTTCAGTGTCGTTATATACAGGAAGACAACTCATTGTTTAAATTTGATACACATTTCTGGTCATATTGCATTGTGATTTTTGGGGGGGGATTTGTCAATGACTTTCAACACAACAAGCAAAATCCATTGAACAATCTTATGTTTTGTTGTTGACCCATATTGAGGTATGAACAAAACACCCACCACTATTACATTGCCACTTCATATGCTCTTGACCTCTGACTTCTAACCCCTGTCCTCCCTCAGGACAACACAGTGGTGGTGGCAGACTTCGGCCTATCCCGGCTCATGGTGGAGGAGAAGGTCAAGCACCCTCCCCCTGAGAAACTGGCCAATAAGAAGAGGGTGTTCAGGCGCATTGACCGTAAGAAGCGCTACACAGTGGTGGGGAACCCCTACTGGATGGCTCCAGAGATGCTGAACGGTGAGCAGAGCAGGACGACCCAGCTTGGAGCTGTGGATCACACAGATCAGTCACTTCAACACGTCTTTATTCACTCTATGCTGGTCTGTTAATCAACTTTCCATTTTGTCATCCTCAGGTAAACGCTATGATGAAAAGGTGGACATTTTCTCCTTTGGAATTGTGCTTTGTGAGGTAAGAATGCCATTTTTAAAGTTTTGCTTTTTATATTGACAGTATTAGGCTTTGAGGTAGCTGTATGTTGAATTGAAGGATACATTTTGTGCTTCAAAGTTAAGCTAATATAGTTTCAGTATCATTTTCATCAGTTTGATTTGTCCACAGTGTTAGTCAGATAATGTAATCTGGAGTGTGGATCCATTCTTAACTCTCTCTGTTGTAGATTATTGGGCAGGTGAATGCCGACCCAGAGTGCCTTCCAAGGACCTATGACTTTGGCCTCAATGTAGACAAGTTCATGGAGAAGTTCCTCCCTGCTGACTGCCCACAAGCTTTCTTTGCATTGGCTGTGGCTTGTTGTGACCTCATCCCCGAAAACCGGTGAGTTTTATACCGTATCTTATGGCTTTTGACGCTGAGCAATGTATTACAGTTGAATCTGTTGTATTATCTAGATTATATTTGTATGCTAGTGACAACAGCTATAGTAGGCATGTTTACAAAACATTCTGTAATTGAAGGCTCAGGCTGCCTTCCCAGGGACACTCCCTCATCCTGACCTGCCTGCCTAGCTACATTCCTGGTTGTGACCTCTAACCCCCCTGTGTCTCCCCCCACTCCCTCCCCAGGCCTGCCTCCCAGAAGCTGGAGGACTGTTTCGAAGCCCTGTACCTCAACCAGGAGATGGGCATCCCTCTGCCAGCCGAACTGGAAGAGCTGCACCAGAGACTGTGTCGACTCCACCCCCCCAAAGACAGCTCCTCTTCGTCCCAGTCCACACCCCCAACGCCAGCCCCTGCTGAGGATCCCAGCCTGGCTGACCACAGCACCTAGCCCACCTTCCAGGACCACCGTCTGGACTGCTGCACTGGATGAGGAGTGGGGAAGACGGACCTAACTCGTGCCATCTGGGAACTGGATACCCTGAGCTAGCTGGACAAAAAACCCAAACACCAGGACATGCAGGGTACACATCTATTTTTACCATACTACCAGAACATGTTATGTGGTTCACTGTCTCTATACAAGGAGGAATCATATTGAGAGTAATCTCTCCACAGCATTTAATATCAATCCCCACATGTAAGCTGTTGTGTTTTTCACTGGGTTGTTTTTTGGTGTTGGTCTGAAGTTGAAGTTTGCTGAGTGTGGAATGTAGAGATGAGACCCAGCCCATGAGAAGACTCCTTCAGCAGGCAGGCAGCAGCAGAGAAAACAGAGATGTGTGACAGATTGGCTTGATTGATGACTGGCTCAGAGTTAACGCAAGGCAGGGCGTTTGGAGTGAAGTTTGTTAACCATCAGGAGGACACGTCAAAGGACGAAACGAACACTCTCTCTGAGGAGGCCAAGTCACATCAGTCAGAGAAATATGTGGAGCTGTGTCAAATGAATGTTTGAGCTCACCGACCAGAAAAATAGTTGTCGAACAGTGCTTCACCTTGAGGTGTGACTCTCTGAGGTCCTTGATCTTAGAGGGAACTTTCAAGCTTCACTGATGGGATCAGATCCACTCTACAACCGTTAAGTGTAATCATGTGCACTCATCCTTTAGTCTTAAGGCGTCCGCATGCTTTCCAGCCAAAACATTTCGGAAGAGTTTGTGCATATATATTATGTCATTTTGTGACGTTTTTGTTTTGCACTTTGAGGGTTTTTTCAGGTGTTCGGATGTGATTGGTCAAATGTAGGGATTCTTCAATAGTCTTTGTTGTCATTCAACGAGAGACGACGCGTTTTCATGCACATTTTGTCATTAAGAAATACAGCTCCAAACATCTTAGTTAGATGTTAAATTGTGCAACTAAGATCTCCTAAGCAAAAACATCAAAATTAATGACAGATTTCTTGAGTTACCTTAGATTCATTCTGACTATTTTGATGAAGTGTATACTGGCTACGGCATCTCAAAATGGACAAGCGGTACTATTGCTGCTTTTTTCTTGTTTTTCAAGCGAAGGTCTTTTAAGGGAGTATGCCAGCACACTTATTCGGTTCGCCTAGCCGACTTCGACTAGCCACCAGCCAAGCTAAAGCATGCTGATGCCGTTGTCAGTGGAGGGTTTATGGGGCATCTACTGACTTCAAGTTACTGTAAAGGGTAGTAATGGTAGTGTATAGATTTTCTTACCATTAACTAAATGTTTTCATTCCACTTTATTAACTACATATGACTTTGTTTATCTGTTCATGTGCAGTCATGGACAGATTTTAATTGAATTGTGATTTTGGGATTTTTAGAGCTATTGACTGATTTGGCGTTTATAGAATGAAATGAATAGTGTTTTCACATGTAGCTAAGCTAGCACACTTTCAGAATCAGACCGGTACCTGGTGCTTGTTATTAAAGGTCCAATGCAGCCGTTTCTATATCAAATCATTTCTGGGTAACAATGAAATACCTTACAGTAATATAATTCCATTAAAATGGGCAAAAATGGCTTTTTAGCAAAACTATTTCTCAAGCAAGAATTTTACTAGAACTTTCTGGGAGTGGTCTGAGTGGGGATAGAAACTAGCTGTTATTGGCAGAGGTTTGGAACTCATTTAACCAATTTACTGCATGACGTCACCATGGAAAGCTGAAACTCTCACCCATGCAAACCTGCTGATTAGAAGGTTCTGTGTAGATTGTGTTTTCAACCAGCAACTATCAGGAAATAATATTGATCAAATTTTTTCACACTTACTGTGTTCATTTCAGCAGCTATAGGACAATTATTTAAAACACAGGAAAAACAGAATTTGGACTGCACTTGGCTTTAATGACTACTCAACACAGCTCTGTATGTGCTTCAGAATCTCAGCTGCTGATTAGACACTGAACATGTGTAGTAAATGGAGCTCTGCTCTCAAAGGCATTGTACAACTTACTAAAAAGTGACTTGTATAAATAAAAAAACTGGATTTATTGGTTTTTGTGATGTTTGCTGTAAGAAATGTATATATGAATCTATCTGAGAATCAAGGGTTTATATATTTTGTTTAGACATTTTGTACAATATGAAGATTTAATAAACTTTGGGAGGTTTGTTTGATAGCATAATCTTTCTATGGTACTGACTTGTACAAATTGTAACCACTATCATTTATATCACCATAGTGTTGAATGAATTTAATGAATTAACAATACCATTTTGAAAGCAGTTTCTTCTTTTTTTGCCTAAAGTGCTAACTTTACAAACAACATTATTTACTTCAGTGGCACACATTGGAATCCCACCCTCCCCTTGTAAATGGAGGTAGATGACCACTAGAGGGTGGTAGTGTAACTTTGCGTCTCCGATGGTCTAATTTAATTCCCAGTGAGCAGACTCTCATTCTCTTAACAGGAATAGCAGGTTTCAGCTAAATTACGTTTTAATTTGAGAGAGTTGTGGTGAATTGGGATTGTGCAGCAGAGCATCATGGGGGATGTATGTGTTGAGATGATCACGTTCTATATAAATGTTTGAACTGAATTTCTGTCTTCCGTCTCATCATTATTGAATTGTTTTTAAAGACGTAGTTATGAAACCCATGAGACAAAACAAAAGATCTGTACCTACAGTTTTTACAAGTTTAACATTTTCCGTGGTACAAGGTGGTGTAGTGCAATTTTGTTTTAGGTGAAGGAACGGCAATTTCTTTTAATGACATTTCCTTAAAGTTGAATAAGCCTTTCATGATATACCAAACAAAAATATAAAAGCAACATGTAAAGTTTTGATCCCATGTTTCATGAGCTGAAATAAAAGATCCCAGAAATGTTTCATATGCACAAAAGCTTATTTCTTGAAATGTTTTTGCACAAATTTGTTGACATGCCTGTTAGTGAAAATATGTCCTTTGCCAAGATAATCCATCCACCTGACAGGTGTGGCATATCAAGAAGCTGTTGAAACGGCATGATCATTACACAGGTGCACCTTGTGCTGGGGACAAAATGCCACTCTAAAATGTGCAGTTTTGTCACACAAAACAATACCAAAGATCTCTCAAGTTGAGGGAGTGTGCAATTGACATGCTGACTGCAGAAATGTCCACTGTTGCCAGAGAATTGAATGTTAATTTCTCTACTATAAGAGAAATGTACGTTTTAGGAGAATTTGGCATTACGTCCAACCGGCTTCACAACCGCATATCACATGTAACCACACCAGCCCAGGACTTCCGGCTTCTTCACTTGTAGGATGGTCTGAGACCAGCCACCCGTACAGCTGATGAAACTGTGCAGAAATTCTTTGGTTGTGCAAACCCAAACTGTCGTCGTCCTCACCAGTGTATTGCCCGGACTGCAGTTTGGCGTTGTAACCGACATCAGTGGGAAAGTACTCACCTTCGATGGTCACTGGCACAATGGAGAAATGTGCTCTTCACGGATGATTCCTGGTTTCAACTGTTCCAGTCAGTGGCGTCATGTGGTTTGCTGATGTCACCGTTGTGAACTGAGTGCCCAATGGTAGTGGTGGGGTTTGTTTTGGGCAGACATAAGTCTTCGAAAGCCAAGTTAACAAACAGATCACCGACCATTTGAAATCCCACCGTACCTTCTCTGCTATGCAATCTGGTTTCCGAGCTGGTCATGGTTGCACCTCAGCCACGCTCAAAGTCCTAAACAATATAACCGCCATTGACAAAAGACAATACTGTGCAGCCGTCTTCATCGACCTGGCCAAGGCTTTCGACTCTGTCAATCACCGCATTCTTACCGGCAGACTCAACAGCCTTGGTTTCTCAAATGACTGCCTCTCCTTGTTCACCAACTACTTCTCAGAGTTCAGCGTGTCAAATCGGAGGGCCTGTTGTCCGGACCTCTGGAGGTCTCTATGGGGTTGCCACAAGGATCATTTCTCGGACCAACTCTTTTCTCTGTATACATCAATGATGTTGCTCTTGCTGCTGGTGATTCTCTGATCCACCTCTACGCAGACAACACCATTCTGTATACTTCAGGCCCTTTGGACTCTGTGTTAACAAACCTCTAGACAAGCTTCAATGCTATACAACACTTCTTCCGTGGCCTCCAACTGCTCTTAAAACTTCTTCAGGCTGCAGGGTGAATATTGATAAAACTGGAAAATATGTGCACATTTTCAAACGGCCTCTTAAGAAATTTTTGATTTTACAATATGCATATATTTACTACTATTAGATAGATAACAGTCTATAGTTTCTAAAAACGTTTGAATTATTTCTCTAAGTGGAACAGAACTATTTTTACAGCCATTTTCCTATCCGAATTGAGATTTCCAAAATGCGATGTGTCTCTTTAAGACCTTGTCTATAAAAGGTCATGACAGTTAGGACCGTAGAAACACGTCATACGCCTTCATCTGGGTGTAATGCGGAAGTGAGAGTTGAAAGGAGTCGAATATCTCTTCCAGGGACTGAATACGACATCTTCTTGTGAGACCTGCGCAGTTTAATTTTTTTTCTGGGCGGGAGGCAGAACCTGGACTCGGCTCCTGGAAAACGCTCATTAAAGGTGAATATGACCTCTGCCTACGATATTATTTGATACATGTCACAAAATCATCCTAAAGTATGTTTTTTCAATATACTTTAATTATATTATTGCAATTTATTCTGGACTTTAGATGTGAAGCGACGGAAGAATTTTTTGAAGAAAGACAGATTAGCGCCGCACGGCCATTGTGCTTGCTAACCAAAGAGGGAAATAGTTCGTTCTGGAACCCAACTAAAGACTGTACTGGACATTGGACCCCGTTACAACATTCTGATGGAATATCAACAAAGATAAGGACCCAATTTGGGATGCTTTTTCATATATCTGTCGAACTGTGCTATGCTAGCGCTTGACTAGAATCAATGCTGCCGTATACTAGCTAATGTTGTAAGCTAATATAACGATATATTGTGTTTTCGCTGTAAAACACTTCAAAAATCGGAAATATTGGCTCTATTCACACGATATTTGTCTTTCATTAGCTATCCACCATATGTTTTTCTGAAATGTTTTATGAGGTGTAATTAGTAGTTGACGTTGGTGTCTATTTTCTCTGGCTACTCCCGGTCGATTTCAGACTGTAGCTAGGATGTAGCTATGATGGGAGCAGTAATGTAAAACTGATTTATAGCTAAAATATGCACATTTTTTGAACAAAACATAGATTTATTGTGTAACATGTTATAGGACTGTCATCTGAGGTAGTTTTTTCTAGGTTCTTTAGGTTGGTTCTAGGTTATTTCGGTTGGCTTGTGCATGCTACTTGAATCATAATTCATACATCATAATCATAATCATACGTGTCTGTCCACTTTGTTATTTGGTGGTGAGCTAACATAAATATATGTGGTGTTTTCTCTGTAAAACATTTAAAAAATCGGACATGTTGGCTGGATTGACAAGATGTTTATCTTTCAAATGCTGTATTGGACTTGTTAATGTGTGAAAGTTAAATATTTAAAAAAAAATAGATTTTGAATTTCGCGCCCTGCAGCTGTTGTCATATTTGTTCCGACGTCGGGCTTGCAGCCCAAACAGGATTTATGCAAGTAAAACTAAATGCATGCTCTTCAACCGATCGCTACCCGCCCGCCCATCTAGCATCACTACTCTGGACGGTTCTGATTTAGAATATGTGGACAACTACAAATACCTAGGTATCTGGTTAGACTGTAAACTCTCCTTCCAGACTCGCATTAAGCATCTCCAATCCAAAATTAAATCTAGAATCGGCTTCCTATTTCGCAAACAAAGCCTCCTCCACTCATGCTGCCAAACATTCCCTCATAAAACTGACTACCCTACCGATCCTTGACTTGGTTGACGTATTCTTATGACTCATGTGAATACGATATCGACATCATTTGTTTGTGATCAGGAAACATCTTGAGGATTTCAGAAATGTATCATGTGTTGCATGTCTGACCCGTCATTCAGGGCAGACGAGCATCACATTTTTTGCAACCGCCCAAACATATTAAAAAAGGGAAAGAAATTGGGGGGCTTGCCTGTTTTGTATGTTATTTTGGCATTAATACGTGTCACACATCAGTTTGCAAACAAACAAAAAATGAATATTATTGAGTTAATTAAGCCGCATACAAACATGGTCTCTTTTTTGTTTTCTTGAGTAAGGCAGCTCCAATGCAGGTGTTTCAGCCTAGCTCAGTGCTTTCTGTGGTGGTGGGGCAAGCCAGCAGAAAATACAGAGCGTTGCACCATGATTGGCTCAGTGTTCTGTCACTCATGGGGACACTACGTCACCGCCAAGTCTAAGGGTAGAGCTAGAAAATTCTAACCCCTTGGGTGCTGCCATAGAGTTACATTTGAAGTGCCCATACAAGAAGGCCACAGATAAAATGACGTCAAATCATGTTATATGTACAGTAGCTTTGATTGGACAGATCATTGTCAATATCATACTTTCAAAATCTTAGCTAGCAGTCATCATCATGAATCAAGTCGACAATCTACCAGCAAATCATTTTTAATCCTTGTCATATGAAGAGAAATAATGAAGAGAAATTATAGATAAAACGTATTGGTGCGCATCGGCCATTGGACATAAACATTACACAAGTTCGAAATCGCAAATTCAACAATGAGTGGTTTGGAAGGAATCCGTGACAGTGGCTAACTGCAAGCATTGCAAAGCAATCACTAGCCTGCTATTCAGTGGAGTGGCTGTGTAGTCTCAAATCTGGGATTATTTGGCTCTTTTCCAAGTTTAAAATGATAAACATTCAACATTGGCCATGCTGTCAATGAAACATGATTTGTGCCACGCTCAAAACAACTGTTAACCCGGAATTGCGAAAATTTGACTTCAGTGAGTTCAAGACAACTGGGCAGTCGGGAATAAACGAGCTCCAACTGGGAAAATATGTTTTCAACGGTCATCCAAATCGGAATTGTAAATCCGGCCTCTTTCTAAAGCTACGACCTGAAGATCAATGACGTCATCATGATTCGACAGTTGTTTTGTTCCCAGTTGTTTTGAAAGCACCATAAATCCAGAGAATGCCAGACTTTGATGACAAAATTTGCCCACGAAGGATCGCAGCGCCACCTTCTTGTTCAAGTGAGCACAGCACAACAAGGTGAGTCCAAAAATGTATTGTATGCTGCTGCATAAATTATGTAATATGCCAGGGAGATATTTATACTGTAGCTAAGAAAGTAATACTAAGTGTATATTGTGTAGAACAATGTTAGTAGCCCATGTGCCTCACCCTAATAATTTGGTCAATTTACTCCTCTTAATTTCACCTACTGTTCTGACTTGGTGGTGCACATGTAGCCTTTAACCTGTCTTAGAGAAATGTAATCATTGAATATTGTAAGAGCTTGCATTGTCCGCTTATATGCCCACTTTATTTATCCTACGGTTCTGACTTGGTGTACAGGGAGAACACTGTAAGAACGGCCCATGTTCTGAATTATGTCGTTGTACATTTCAAACGTGCTAAACAAATAGTTATAGTGACTATGTCCGTCCTAGCTCGCTCATTAATGTCTTAATCGAAATTACCGATTGCCTCTTATCTGCTTGTCGTCCCTTTATTCCATAGTTTGTACATCTCAATTGTCATTAGAAACCACATTTGTTTAAGCAAGTCAGCCATATCACCTATGTTTTTTTTTAAAGACAGTAAATGAGGCTGAATAAACTGTTTCGCTGCCAGACAAGGCTCCGCTGATAGCCAGGTGTAGCAGTGGTAAGATGTTGGGACTGCTGTTAGGATAGCTTTATGTAGGCCTAACAGTTTGTGGGCACCGTTTGTCACCGTTATAGTGCAATGAATGTGTTTTGTATTTTTTTCCCCACCAAGATTTACATGCTGAAATCGCCTCTGCTTCATAGTATACTCTGCTGATCTGATGCTGTAACGGTGTCAAGCGAGTCATGGGTAATTGCTTATGTGGAGTGAGTCTGAAAGTGCCGGTTGCAAAATAGGTGGGAGGATCAACATAAGTGGGTGTATGGAAACAGCTAATTGGGCAGATTGGTTGCGACTCAAGACCATTTTGCGTGGCTGCTTGCTGCTTTCATGTAGCGTTTTAGCTAAGCCTAACCCTTTTCCTAACCTTAACCTCGTTCTCATAACCTGCTAGTTTAGTTCTCCTAACCTGATACATTAGTTATCCTAACCTGCCACGTTAATTATCCTAACCTGCCACGTTCATTCTCCTAACCTGCCACGTTCATTCTCCTAACCTGCCACGTTCATTCTCCTAACCTGCCACGTTCATTCTCCTAACCTGCCACGTTCATTCTCCTAACCTGATACATTAGTTATCCTAACCGGTTTAGCTAAAACGCTACAAGGAAGCAGCCAAACAAAATCTGCCCAATTAGCTCAGTTGTTATGTTTCAATAACCCCACTTGTTCCGCAACGCCCACTTTCAGACACTTCACGTATGCAGTTACCCATTGTGTAAAACCGGTGTTATCAATCAATCAATCAAGTTTATTTTATATAGCCCTTCGTACATCAGCTAATATCTCGAAGTGCTGTACAGAAACCCAGCCTAAAACCCCAAACTGCAAGCAATGCAGGTGTAGAAGCACGGTGGCTAGGAAAAACTCCCTAGAAAGGCCAAAACCTAGGAAGAAACCTAGAGAGGAACCAGACTATGAGGGGTGGCCAGTCCTCTTCTGGCTGTGCCGGGTGGAGATTAGAACAGAACTATGCCAAGATGTTCAAAATGTTCATAAGTGACAAGCATGGTCAAATAATAATCATGAATAATTTTCAGTTGGCTTTTCATAGCCAGTTATGATACTAATGATTTGTCTCCACAGATGGTTTGTTTATATTTCTACCGCTGTGGCGATATAGAGTAGGCCTACCACTCCATCTAGTGGTCGCGTCGGGGACAACAGTTGTTGACAACTAACATTGTCGCTAACCCTTTTACTACCTTTAACCTCATTCTCTTAACCTGCTGTGTTAATTCACCTAACCTGCTGCGTTAATTCACCTAACCTGCTGATTTAGTTCTCGCCTATCTTTCTTTGCATTAGTGGATACATCTCATTATTGTAATCCTTTCTTAAATATTCGATGAAGGTTGTTGACGTCAACCGCCTGTATTCGATGGAGAGATGACAAAGATTTGTATAACTAACCCAAAACAGACAATCGTTTTTTCATTTAACCAGGCAAGTCAGTTAAGAACAAATTCTTATTTACAATGACGGCCTACACCGGCCAAACCCGGACGACGCTGTGCCAATTGTGTGCCGCCTCATGGTACTCCCAATCACGGCTGGTTGTGATACAGCCTGGATTCGAACCAGGTGTCTGTAATGACACCTCTAGCTCAGAGCTGCAGTGCCTTAGACCGCTGCGCCACTCCTCTGATGTGCGCGTGTGCAATAACTTAATTCGCTATTGCACTCCTTAACAATAATATTTTGTCCACTCTGTTCTTAACAGATTCTAGTTTAGGAAACAAAAAACTGTATTAAAATCAAATGTTTCATCGATGAGAAAATTTGCAGAATGTCAGCCAAAATTAATCTCCTCCCGCTGCCGGCCACTGCGCTTCTTCTCACCACCATATTTGGTAGTGGGTGGAAACGCCAAACGGATGCTTCATATATATACATCCGATTGAAATATCTGTCTCATTGTTCTATCTGCTATCTACAAGCCTCAATGCATTAATATGCATCAGACAACTCTGATATAAAGTGTTTTTTCTCAAAGTTGCCGGGATGCCACGTGTCCTACTTATGTCAGTACACAACTTAAGCATTACGAAACTTGAAATTACGAAATTTGATCAAATAAACCTCACATGGCAAATAAGCCATTTATTGTTTTGTTGACCAAATTCGACACTCATTGGTCTCCTTGCTTGGTGGGCGAAGCAATGGAAAAATGCCATCTGCTGGACAGAAACAGATTTTCTGCTGCTCTTCCTCTCTGACAGCGGAAATGGTCATTGTCTGCCTTCAGTATTCTCACCCCAATGAAGAAATATCCTACACTATATATACAAAGGTATGTGGACACCCCTTCAAATTAGTGGATTTGACTATTTCACCCACACCCGTTGCTGACAGGTGTATAAAATCGAGCACACAACCATGCAATCTCCATGCAATCTCTCTCAGATAGGATGCCACCTTTCCAACAAGTAAGCTTCATGATATGGGTTTCCATGGCCGAGCAGCCGCACACAATCTTAAGATCACCGTGCGCAATGGCAAGCGTCGGCTGGAGTGGAGTAAAGCTCGCTTCCATTGGACTCTGGAGCAGTGGATACGCGTTCTCTGGAGTGATGAACCACGCTTCACCATCTAGCAGTTCAACGGATGAATCTGGGTTTGGCGGGTGCCAGGAGAACGATACCTGCCCCAATGTATAGTGCCAACTGTAAAGTTTGGTGATGGAGGAATAATGGTCTGGAGTGGTTTTTCATGGTTCGGGCTAGACCCATTAGTTCCAGTGAAGGGAAATCTTAACGCTGCAGCATACAATGACATTCTAGACAATTCTGTGCTTCCAACTTTGTGGCAACAGTTAAGGGAAGGCCCTTTCCTGTTTCCCGTGCATAAATCAAGGTCCACACAGAATTGGTTTGTCGAGATCGGTGTGGAAGAACTTGACTGGAGGCTGTTATAGTAGCAAAGGGGGGACCAACTCCATATTAATGCCCATAATTTTGGATTGAGCTGTTCGACGAGCAGGTGTCCACATACTTTTGGTCATGTAGTGCATCAGGAACAACGAAATTAAAAATGATAAAGATAAATGGAATATTGTGACATATTATAACTGAAATAATATTGGAAAATGTAGCCTGTCAATTACGATGATTATGACTGCGAAAATAAAGTTATTGAAGACCAACTTTTAATAAATTACATTGTAAATGAAAGTGATATGGATTGCAGCAACGGGTGTGATAGACAATTTAAATATAATTTTAAAACAAAGTTCTTTCCATTTGTTTCTTTGGATAACGACTTCCATATAATAAGAAATTACTCGCCCTACCACATTTCAGACATTGTTTCTTCAATGAAGTAGGATACAATATGCTACATTAGGCCTACTGGCCTAAATAATATTTCGTACAGTAGCCCTAAACGAAATTATGAAGGTTCACTACTGAGTGTTATCACATTGTTCTACACATAACTTAATTAAATAATCTCCACTATCCGCACAATATTAAAATGCAATATAATTTGATTCCAAATACAACTAAATCACAATTTAGTTTCAAATGTCAAATGTGTAGCCTACAGTTCAGGAATATTTCCTGGCTTTTCCCTTCTTGATAAGAAATTACCATTAATGGATTACATACATTTGAAATGAAAAATTAATCCTACACCATGACTTTTCCATTCATAAAGATTTGTTGTGGTAACGACGAAATGAAATACTTTATTTCAGTGTACAGAATTATTGTCAAATAGATAAACAGCACTTAGTCAGTTAAAATAGCAAAATCAAATTGTTCTGATAATACCCACCAGAGGGCGTAATTGACTTGAAAAATGTTGGTAGCAATCAGGACAAGATAACGCCGATATCCGTGTTGTGAAGTGGTAAATCGGTGGTGGATGATGGTTGCAACTGAGATCAACTGTGTGGGGGATTTTAGAGCATATTGGTGGTTTAAGGAGAGATCATCTGGCTATAATCTAGTGGCAAATCTTCGTTTCTATTGGCCCATAATTTGTATATCTTGGTCAGTCCTTGCATGATAGCTCTGTCTATGAATTCGGGAGTGGTTACATTTCTCCAGGCCCATCCCTCTGCTTTTTACTAAAACAGAGGTGGGGGGTATCCACTTTGTTATTGTTTCAATTCCGGATTGCCCCTTTAAGGGTGAGGAATTAGAATGCAGTTCATCTTTTTCAAAATCAGTTTTATTTCAGTCACAGCAGTAAAAATCTGCCAAACATACAAATAGAAGTACTAACCTCCAATGAGGAGTACTTTGATGCATTGCAAAAGTGAAGAAAATGATATTTACAAAACATTGCACTAAAATTAAGGAACCACAATGATTGAGAAGTAACCAGTGATGCAGAATGATTTTCAACCATTTGAAAGATGAATAGTCTCATCACAAAATACCATTTGGAGTGATGCAAGGTTGCATTAGCAGAACAATAGAGCAACCATGTAAAGCAGAAAGATATTACATTTCATCCCAACAAAAGAGATTGTGCTGAAATCAATGACTCCGATGATACGTTACATTTTCTAACCAACTCTGTGGCATTACTTTCAGCATCCTATTTCAAAATGTGACAGACTACTTATTAAGCAGTTAAACCATTCTGTACATATCTTAGGTTACCTCAAAAGGTTTGGACTTATATATCCTCTTTACACTCTTTTACTTTGCTCCACTGCTTGCCCAAACATTTGGGACACATAATTCAATGGTCTAAATTCAATCTAATGTCACAGGCATCAACCCTTAACAAGAGACTGTTCTGTTTTGTCCAGGCGTCATTCAACAAGATCTGTCTGGTTCTAGCCAGACCACAGACTGAGCGGTATTCTGTTTCACGCCAGTGCTGCTGCATTTTGTCCTGAGAACAAACTGTCTCTTCGATTTTCAAAAGAGGCTTTCCTTTTCCTGTCACTCCTTAACCTGAGGAACGATACAGTCTGTCTCATGTAAAGCCAACGAATGGCTGATGTTTGTAGTTACTGTATATTGGCTTCTGTCGCACAGACTTAAGATGAGTTAAACAGAAAGGTCACCAGGGGAACCATGCAATACATTCAGATGCATCATGCTAAGGCAACGCCACAGCTTCAGCGAGCGGGAGATGTTGCCTTTTCTTTTGCAGATCTGATTTAGACCTCATATGAATTTTCTCTGAAGCTAATTCATTACTCCACACATCGGTTCCAACACTGTATTTCAGACAGAAAAACACAGATGTCTAACAGGGCTATCCTATACATCTACTGTATACTAGATGCCCTCCCATACCTGACCTAGCACAGCCAAAGGGTCAGGGGACATGAGTAGCATTGTTTTCTCTGGTAAGCCCTTAACACCCAACTGCCGCACTTCAATATGAAAAAGAAAGCAGAAAATAAGAAAAGGCTATGAATTCCCCCTTTCCAAGCAGACTCTTACTCTCTTCACCCAAAGCTCATAAAATCACCCTTCTCATTAACGTTGATTGATACACATCCCATTGCTATAGCAGGGGGTCACCCCATGATCATGTTTTCTTGGATATCAAATGCACTATTTCTCAATGAGCATCCCTGACATTCACATTTGTACACAACCATTACCAGATTCACCGGATGGTCTCCACATGGAGTGAAATTAGTCCTCCTCCACATGTTGTCGTATTCTTTCCCTGTTTGTGACACGTGTGTGTGTGTGTGTTACAAGCAGGGCAATAAGGACACAGAGTTCAGTCTTTGGAGCTCATCCCTTCTCCTTGTAGGCCTTCAAAAGGGGGGTGATTTGGGGGCAGAGGGAGGTCAGGCTAGGGGAGTGTTTTGGTCCTCTGAGGTTCGAATGTCATGGTCCATTCCCAGTCCAGTGGGGCGGTCAGTGCTCAGGCTCCTGGTGTACCAGCCTGCTGGCCCATCAGGGGGTCTCCCCCCTCCCCTACCATACCATCCTGGGTGGGGGTCTGCTTCTCGGCCGTGATGACGATGGTGTTTTCATCCAGCAACTCACAGGTTGGGTTGGAGAAGGCCGACAGGGGCAGGGTGATCCTCTGCATCTCCCGCTCATACACACGCTGCTCATGCTGCTTCTTCAGGTCCCGACCTCTGCAGCAAACAACACATAGACAGAACAGGTTAGGTGGACTGTGGTACCAGGGGCGGAGCCAGAGGGGTGTACGGGGTGGCACTGGACACCACTGACATCGGATTGGCCACCCCTGGTGCCACACCAAAATGTCATTCCCTACTGGCAGTTTGATGCTGATTGACATCTCATTTCACCTCTTGTTGAAAGAAGCAATTAGTTTGACATTTTCAAATTGAGGACGAGGAAGAGAGAATATTAGCGTTGGTTTCGAGATACAGAAGAAGAAGAACATACAGAAGAAGAAGAGAGAACATTTTCACAGCTCCACAAGCTCTTTTCGCGATTGTCGAAAGCATCATATTTGAAGTAAGTTTTAAGGCTTAGCATCGGGTTTAGGTTTCTTGAACAACTTTTACGAAAGTTGAGTCGCTGTGTAAGTTAACGTTAGACCTTTGGCTCCATTAACAGACAGTTAATCAGATAAGAGAGATCGGTTCCCAATTTAGCATTATGTTTACATCTGTGCTAGTAATACGTGCATATACAGTGCAGTGTCGTAAGTTACAGTATACGAATGTTTAGCTAATGTGGGGTAACTAGTAGGCTACAGCTGTCAGTGTTCAGCAAGTTAACATTCAGCAATTTGAAATCCATTAACTCAGATTTTCGTACTTGAACTCAAAACGAACAATTGTTATTATCAATCTGTTAACATTACTCAAAAGATGACCACAATTTGCAGATAGTCTGTTTGCTATCGTAAAGGTGTAAGAAATTACAGCCAGCTAAGTTACTTACTGCAGAGTAGGACTAGCCATGATCTAACTAGTAACTTAGGCTGGTAGTTGATTTTAAGGTACAGTTATGATAATGAGGATTTGTATTTGAGATTGGACTAAAATGTGGGTAATTGGATGCTTAGATGTAACCATAGACTGTCTTATTTTTGCATAGGGTCAATTAAACATGTAAAGAAAGGGAGAGATATCAGACTTCTTTTTAAAGAAGCAGAAACAGGCAGATCAGGTGCAAACAGGCCCCAGTCATTGCATCACCACTGGACCCCAGAGCAGCTCCCTACCTGAGGCTAGTCAGAGTCAGTGTGGTCAGACTTCACAAGGACCCAGTCTACCAACACCAGGTCAGAGCATCTACCAGACAGTCTGTCACATGCCCAGTTCAGAATTTAAGTTTAGCTTCAGCTTTTAATAGATGATTTTGTCAGATTAAGCCTCACTTTAAAATGTTGGTTGTTGATTCATGTGTGTTCTTGTTTTGATGGCTGTGGCATTTTTATTTTGATTATACACTAATGGTTCTTGTGTTATTTTAATGTAATAGATGTATCAAGGGATGACACAGAGACCTCTGGCTCTGAGCAAGACAGTGAGCCAGAGCTGCCAGGAGATGTCATCGAGACCCTCCCAACTGCATCAAGCACCAGATATGCTGTTCCAAAAGGACCCAATGGTAGGCCAGGCCTATACTTTAAACTACACATTTTAGTTAGCAGCTGTTAGTATCTAATCTTGTGGATCCCTTAATTATACATTTCCATAGAGATATGACACATTATTTAATGTGTATTTCAGACATTTCAAGATCCAGAGAAGAGGGTCCTGTACAGCCGTGTTTGACATTTCCCAGAACTCAGCATGGTACTAGGAAAAGGGCTTTCAACGGATCCTGGCATAAGGACAATTCATGGCTTAAATATTCTGTAAGTCAAGATTCAACTTATTGTTTCACCTGTAGGCATTTGTCTCTGCCCAATATACCTGAATCTGCCTTCACATCACAGTCAGGTTTTTGTAACTGGAAAAAGGCTCTGTTTAAAGATTCTGGGTTTAAGCTCCATTCGATTGCAGAGCATCATATCAATGCTATGTATGCTTGGAATCAGCATAAAAGGGCTATTGACAGCAACTCATCAATGTTAGATGTGAACTGATTGCCCCCCATCTATCTTCAGAGCTTGTGCTGCTAGGCGACCTAAATTGGAACATGCTTAACACCCCAGCCATCCTACAATCTAAGCTTGATGCCCTCAATCTCACACAAATGATCAATGAACCTACCAGGTATCACCCCAATTCCGTAAACACGGGTACCCTCATAGACATCATCCTAACCAACTTGCCCTCCAAATACACCTCCGCTGTTTTCAACCAAGATCTCAGCGATCACTGCCTCATTGCCTGTATCCGTAATGGGTCAGCGATCAAACGACCTCCACTCATCACTGTCAAACGCTCCCTGAAACACTTCAGCGAGCAGGCCTTTCTAATCGACCTGGCCGAGGTATCCTGGAAGGATATTGATCTCATCCCGTCAGTAGAGGATGCCTGGATATTTTTTTTAAATGCCTTCCTCACCATCTTGAATAAGCATGCCCCATTCAAGAAATTTAGAACCAGGAACAGATATAGCCCTTGGTTCTCTCCTGACCTGACTGCCCTTAACCAACAGAAAAACATCCTATGGCGTTCTGCATTAGCATCGAACAGCCCCCGTGATATGCAACTTTTCAGGGAAGCTAGAAACCAGTATACACAGGCAGTTAGAAAAGCCAAGGCTAGCTTTTTCAAGCAGAAATTTGCTTCCTGCAACACAAACTCAAAAAAGTTCTGGGACACTGTAAAGTCCATGGAGAATAAGAACACCTCCTCCCAGCTTCCAACTGCACTGAAGATAGGAAATACTGTCACCACCGACAAATCCATTATAATTGAGAATTTCAATAAGCATTTTTCTACGGCTGGCCATGCTTTCCACCTGGCTACCCCTACCCCGGTCAACAGCACTGCCCTCCCCTCTGCTACTCGCCCAAGCCTTCCCCATTTCTCTTTCTCCCAAATACAGTCAGCTGATGTTCTGAAAGAGCTGCAAAATCTGGACCCTTACAAATCAGCCGGGCTAGATAATCTGGACCCTTTCTTTCTAAAACTATCTGCTGAAATTGTTGCCACCCCTATTACCAGCCTTTTCAACCTCTCTTTCGTGTCGTCTGAGATTCCCAAAGATTGGAAAGCAGCTGCGGTTATCCCCCTCTTCAAAGGGGGAGACACTCTAGACCCAAACTGCTACAGACCTATATCTATCCTACCCTGCCTTTCTAAGGTCTTCGAAAGCCAAGTCAACAAACAGATTACCGACCATCTCGAATCCCACCATACCTTCTCCGCTATGCAATCTGGTTTCAGAGCTGGTCATGGGTGCACCTCAGCCACGCTCAAGGTCATAAACGATATCTTAACCGCTATCGATAGGAAACAGTACTGTGCAGCCATATTCATTGACCTGGCCAAGGCTTTTGACTCTGTCAATCACCACATCCTCATCGGCAGACTCGACAGCCTTGGTTTCTCTAATGATTGCCTCACCTGGTTCACCAACTACTTCTCTGATCGAGTTCAGTGTGTCAAATCGGAGGGTCTGCTGTCCGGACCTTTGGCAGTCTCTATGGGGGTGCCACAGGGTTCAATTCTTGGACCGACTCTCTTCTCTGTATACATCAATGATGTCGCTCTTGCTGCTGGTGAGTCTCTGATCCACCTCTACGCAGACGACACTATTCTGTATACTTTTGGCCCTTCTCTTGACACTGTGTTAACAGCCCTCCAGGCGAGCTTCAATGCCATACAACTCTCCTTCCGTGGCCTCCAATTGCTCTTAAATACAAGTAAAACTAAATGCATGCTCTTCAACCGATCGCTGCCTGCACCTGCCCGCCTGTCCAGCATCACTACTCTGGACGGCTCTGACTTAGAATATGTGGACAACTACAAATACCTAGGTGTCTGGTTAGACTGTAAACTCTCCTTCTAGACTCACATCAAGCATCTCCAATCCAAAGTTAAATCTAGAATCGGCTTCCTATTCCGCAACAAAGCATCCTTCACTCATGCTGCCAAACATACCCTTGTAAAACTGACCATCCTACCAATCCTCGACTTCGGTGATGTCATTTACAAAATAGCCTCCAAAACCCTACTCAATAAATTGGATGCAGTCTATCACAGTGCCATCCGTTTTGTCACCAAAGCCCCATATACTACCCACCACTGCGACCTGTACGCTCTCGTTGGCTGGCCCTCGCTTCACACTCGTCGCCAAACCCACTGGCTCCAGGTCATCTACAAGACCCTGCTAGGTAAAGTCCCCCCTTATCTCAGCTCGCTGGTCACCATAGCAACGCCCACCCGTAGCACTCGCTCCAGCAGGTATATCTCTCTGGTCACCCCCAAAACCAATTCTTCCTTTGGCCGCCTCTCCTTCCAGTTCTCTGCTGCCAATGACTGGAACGAACTACAAAAATCTCTGAAACTGGAAACACTTATCTCCCTCACTAGCTTTAAGCACCAGCTGTCAGAGCAGCTCATAGATTACTGCACCTGTACATAGCCCATCTATAATTTAGCCCAAACAACTACCTCTTTACCTACTGTATTTATTTATTT
Source organism: Salvelinus fontinalis (assembly GCF_029448725.1). Classification (NCBI taxonomy): domain Eukaryota; kingdom Metazoa; phylum Chordata; class Actinopteri; order Salmoniformes; family Salmonidae; genus Salvelinus; species Salvelinus fontinalis. Next base: position 35,849,196 of record NC_074668.1, on the reverse strand, counting down.
TGCTCCTTTGCACCCCATTATTTCTATCTCTACTTTGCACCTTCTTCCACTGCAAACCAACCATTCCAGTGTTATTTTTTTTACTTGCTATATTGTATTTACTTCGCCACCATGGCCTTTTTATATTTTTTTATTTATTTATATAAATATTTTGTTTGCCTTCACCTCCCTTATCTCACCTCACTTGCTCATATTGTATATAGACTTATTTTCACTGTATTATTGACTGTATGTTTGTTTTACTCCATGTGTAACTATGTGTTGTTGTATGTGTCGAACTGCTTTGCTTTATCTTGGCCAGGTCGCAATTGTAAATGAGAACGTGTTCTCAATTTGCCTACCTGGTTAAATAAAGGTGAAATAAATAAAATAAATAAATAATGTCATAAATGAGGACTGGAAAAAGAAAGTGGAGGAAAACTGTACTTACATTAAAACAATTGCAGATGTGCTCCTAATAACTGCCACTCAAAATATAGCACAGAGAGGTCATCAAGAGTCTAATGACGCTCACAAGAAGGGTAATTTTTTGACAATCTTAGAAGAAATAGCAAAGCATGACCCTCTCATAGAGAAAAGGATGAATGCATGTGGCAATGCTATGTACACAAGCCACCAAATCCAGAAGGAAGTTCTTGAGGGCTTAGCTGAGATGGTACAAAGTGAAATAATAAGAGAAGTAAAAGAAAGTGAAGTTTTTAGTGTAATTGCAGTTGAAACCAAAGATTTAAAGAAAAAAGAACAAATGTCTTTAGTTGTGAGGTACTATTACAACGGTGCCATCCACGAAAGCTTTCTACACTTTCAGTCAGCTAAAAGCTTAGATGTCTCACAAAAATGATAATTGATTGCCTTGATTAGGCCAATTCCCAAACTTTTCTTTGCTATTAGTTAACATTATATATATGAGCATAAATATGATACTCTAAATTTGTAATATTGATGGGCACCAAAATTATTTTTTATGTCCATTTCTGCTTGATACCAGGTATGTCAAATTGCATTTTTTTTGTAAATAAATTGTTTTGTAAATAAACTATGCAATTTATGTAATACACAAATGCTATCTTATCTCCTTGGTGCTTGAGCTTTATTTTCCTAAAATATTTTGGATGTTCAACACTTATAGACCCAGATTATATATTCATGACAACAGAGTGATTCAAGTCTCTCCAGTATGTGAGTACTGTGTGTGTGAGAGAGAAAGAAATTGAGCTGCAGTTCCGAGGTAGAGACACTGACTATTCATAGTATGTTAAAGAATTGTAGTGAAGTAACCCTTTATAGTGAAGTAACCCTTTTGGACCACACTATCTGCCACATTGAAGAACTACGTGTTAAGTGAATTATCACTTCTACCTCTAATCAGTAATCATAGGATTCATTCATGCTCCTTAGATGCCAGGTTAGGGTTACACACTCATTTTCTGTCATGGTCTATGGACCCCCTGAAGTAGCCTTGGCCACCCCATGTATAAAACTCTAATTCCGCCACTGTGTGGTACTGATTATAGTGTTGGGGCAGATTATATACACACACATGGTTGACAGTTGCTATTTCACATTGCAGTTTGCAGAAGTAATGTCTTTAACCTGAGGAAAACACAGCTTTAAATCAGAGGCTCATCATAGCGTGCCTCAGCAACTTACTTTGACCTGGATACTCTTTCAAAACACTTTGAGAGCCAGCTTGGGTCCTGATTTCTATTCATGACAAGAGCGAGAGGTAGTGTCCCATGCTCAGTCTCATATCACTGGATGAGGCTATTTTTAACAGTGTCCCATGCTGAGTCTCATATCATTGGATGATGGTATTTTTAACAGTGTCCATTAATCTTGTGGTAGCAGAAATGACAGGGGCGGTTCAAGGCAGTATCTGGTCTGGTACAGGGAAGGGAATGTTTTGATGGAGACTGGGGGTAGGTGGTGGCAGGCATGCTGCAGTATGAGCTAAGCCAGTCCAGGCAGGTAACTGGAGTTGTCTCAAATGGCACCCTATTCCCTATATAGGGCTCTGGTAAAAAGTAGTGCACTATGTAGGGAATTGGGTGCCATTTGGGACACAATCTGAGGGTGTTGTGAGGTCTGCTATCTGCTGAGCCCCAGCCGGCACAGGGAACATACCATACTGTTGGACGGGAGCCTCTTCCTGCCCCCTGCTTCTATGCGACACTACGCCCCACTACAGCACTGATTCTACACATTGGGTCTGCATTATGTAATTTTAGGAATCAGCAAATCCTCGCAATTTACTTATTGTGCGGCTATCTTTCCAAATCTTGTCTCGTTAACTCGACAAGCCTGGGATTCAGAGGCTGTACCTTTTCCCTAAACCTGATATTACTGCGTGAGAAAGAAAAAGGCTAAAACTCTGTATGTACGTATGATTGGAAATTGATCTAATCAATTTAATTCAAGCTACTCTCAAAAGTACACACATATCATTGGTGGCATGGATTCACCATCAATATGTGATGATGCGTGTTTACTATACATGTAGGAGGCTAAGCAAGCATCACATTACTGATGTCACTTGTCTCTGAGGGGAGGTCTAACCCCCCCCCGGACTCAATCTGCTGCTGCCGCTGCTTCCCCTCATTAATAAAGAGCTACTTAGAATAGATAACGATGACAGTCCCACATAATCAGATTGGACAGCCAAACTCTGAGCTTCAAAAGCATATAGTTCAGTGCTAGAGGGTATCAGTAAGAATCCCGCCCTGTATAGCACTGGGCCCCTCTTTCTGCCTGCTGCACCACTGCAGTGGATTCTCTATCTTTCCAACCCCCCTACACCCAGGAATCCTTCACGCTCTCCACTCTTTCAGAATCAAACGTGGGTGCCTAAAATATCCAGACTGCAGGCATTCTCTTCCCCTGTTTTTCCATTCCGTTTCTTGTTTTCACGTTGTTGTTGTCTTTGTGGCAGTGGGTCTCATTACATCCGAGTGACACCGCTCTACATCCTGGTAACATTCTGTGCCCACTGCCCACACATGCCCTCCCTCTCCCCACTGGCATTCCGCCAAAGAGGTTCCAAGCACTCAGAGCTGCTGCCTTCATCATGAACACAACAAGTCGAAGCTGTGCCAAGCCTGTGCAACGCTACATTCGAGTTTTGAATCACCACTACACCACTGTCTCTCTCGTGGTAGAAAGAAGCATCTGTTGCAAATCGATGAAACATTGTGTTCCTACTCTCCGGAGAGGCACCGTTTAGTCTTGTGGTGCACAGCATGTGTTCTAGTTCTTATGTCACTCACACATACCACATGATACAACCTAACAAAGTAGTAAAACATAGCTAGGGTTGTAATGTTCTGTCTCTCCAGTTGTAGCACCTAGTGTAGCATAGTGGCTGACACTGACCTCTTGTAGAAGTATCCGAAGGTGATGCCCACCCCGAGGAGGATGATAATGGACATCATGAGGATGCCAACCACATAGCCTGAAAGAGACATGACACACCGTGACATGACACACAGTTTGGTAACTCTATGGTTACCAAACTGATTTCACAAACGTTTATATACAGTATGTATTTGAAAATGTGCATATCAGTGCACTTCACTTGCAGTGAGGCAAATAATGATGTTATGACTATGAGAATATTTTGAATCCTTTATAACTCATTTATATCCATCTCATTGTACCAAGCCGAGCTGCATCAAGCTGGCCCACTCTTTTTAGTACTGTCCCTTTAGGCTCACATGTTATGGCCCTATGGCATCCCCCCTTTCCCCTATCCCCCCTTTCCCCTATCCCCCCTTTCCCCTATCCCCCCTTTTCCCTATGGCTCAGCAATGAGATCAGGACATACCAAGAGTGCCCAGGTCCTTCTTCTTCTTGGGTCCTGTGCGTACCCTCTGGATGATGCCCATTACTGGCTGGACCGCATTACCTCCTCCCTGGGCAACCCCAGACTTGGCCGGCTCAAAGATCTCTGTCTGTGCTGTGGTGAGGGGGCCTGCCTCTGATGCTTCTAACTCTGTAGGGGCTTCGTCTGTGGAGACAATATGATCAACATCCAGTCCCCAAACACTGACCAACCGCCATGTTAGTTTGCTTTCTGTTTTTTCCAATGTTGTATTTGGGTTTCTGTACTTGAGGACACATGATAGTAATAGCTTTAACTCTATTTCTTGTTTAATGATTCACATTTCCCAGGCCGGTCAGAAGAGGCTCTTTACGTGCTTTGTTGTAGAATCAACTTTGAGATAAAATAAATGAGTGAATAGAGGAGGAAACTAATTTCCACTTGGTTCCATGTAGTAAATAGCATGGTTTCTAATCACTGCCTTGTTTGACATCAATAAAGTTGACACAGAGGCTATCCTCAGATGTGCAGGAGAGCTACTGGATTAATCTAATTTGTTTACTTTGGAAGCAGTTCTATAAAGAAAATGCATAATAAAAATGACAGCCATTTCACAGCACAATGGAGTCACTACACGTGACGTGATCGCAGTCTCAGGAGAAAGGAAACTGCAGCTGCGGATGTCAACATCTGCTCTCCAAAAAAGGTGTTTACCAACTCTGCTGGAGTTAAAGAACATGAGGTCATAGCCAGCATTAGCCAATTGCCTGATGTCTCCATGGGAAAGGTCTCATTTCCACCAATGGGTTGAGTAAGAGGTTCAGGCTTTTACCTAACCTTAGGCAGCCGCCTGCCTAACAAGTTATGGCTCTTTAAAATGTAGCATCTGCAGGTTCCGTAAGGACAGGGCCCTTGTTATTGTTTGACATGCACTGTCTTCCCAGACAATGAGAGGTCAAAGATCAAACCCCCAGGAAACAGCCTCATAGTGGATTGACTCTTCTCTCACAGCTTTTCACATGGGAGAAGAGACTTCTCCAGATATGCTTAATCAGCAGGGTTATTAAAAATAAAATGAAGCAGTTTGTGTATAAATGCATAACCATAAAAAAATAACTATAAATATCTCTTGTCTAAAAATCTTCAGCTAAAGATCTCTAGTTTACTTATTTTTTATATTCTTTATTTAACTAGGCAAGTCAGTTTAGAACTTTCATTCTAGGTTCCCAAGAAAGAAACACACGCCTCCCATTAGTTTGCTTGGTTCTCAAGGCCAACTCTTAGGGGGACATTCCCATCATAACACTTCTAGAGCCTCGCACCTTAATAATAACATTCACAGGGTTAGACAAGTTCTCAGAAAAACATTTACATTTCACCTCTTTAAAGTTAGCGATTTCTCAACTACAGTGACTTTCCTTTCCAAGAACTGCTTTGAGAATACATTTAGGGAAGGGCAGAGGAAGCAGCCCCCCCTCCTCATCCAATAATGTGTTTTTACCCAGCCCTGACCTACATTTCGATGTGTGTGCATAATATATATGCCCTCCGCCAGGTATATGTTTAAGCAGCATTTTACATATATTTCCCCAATGTAGTGCATTAACTTGTGTACTGTCAGTGGAGGTTTTTCTATTAGACTGATTATTTCTTTGTATGACTGGGCAGCTAAATACCTTTGCAGGTGTCAATGGCACATGATTGTCTCTGTGCCTCAGCATCTGGGCCAGTCACGTAGCACCAGGGCTTCTCAGATGAGTCTGGGTTACGGCAGTAGTTATGTTCCCCAATACCTACAGAGCGTGAAGAAAAGGACATCAACATCCTCACTGTTCCTCACAGGTGGAAAAACCCTCACGGTATAATTAATTAAAAGCTTGCATAATGAACACAAAGGGCATGAAATATACTGTACTACTGAAATGCATGCTCTGGCTCTGTATTTTGCCAACAATATTGAAATACATCAACCCTGACCTTACTAATATAACCCACACAGAGAGACTAGAGCCTTGAGTTATACACTCGTGTCAGGAACATCTATAACCAAACAAACATTTTTACCATCACAACAAATGTGCCATTTAAACCAGGGCACTTCTAGTGAACACCACAGCAATGGTGGCAGATGAGAACTTGTCAAATCAATGAACTATCAATTTGATGGTATATTACATGTTTGATTGTGTCATGAAATGACAATGTAATTTACCCATTTGTGAATCTCTATACGCCATAACATCATAGTCCCGGGTTGTGTTGGTCCAGTTCAGACAGGTTAGTCCTGTGTAGGAGCTCTGTTGCTCCCCTCTGTACTCTACACCGTTGGATTTGATGCAGTCTGGGGACACATTGATTTATGGGAAAATGAACATGTTCAGTTGAAAATAAAGAGGAGAAATTGATAGCAAATAAAACATCAACATACTGTAAGTGCATAATCTAGAAGTAATACATCCAACAAGGAATTGCCCCGAAAGTGCTGTAATCGTACATTCATATTAATAATCAACACAAAATGTATTCTTGAATCTCCTTGTTGTAAACAAATACATTTTAGAACTTGCAATTTCTTGGACTCAATTTCTCAGGTCCTAAGCCATAATGTAACTATAAAATTCAAATGCTTAACCGATAAAGGGAGTATATTGAGTATATAACAAAACAAATAAACATAATTATATGTAATAATAAATAGACTAGTGTGAACAAAGGCATTGCTTTTCAGTCGTCATAATAAGAGTATTGTGTTACCTTCAGCATTGGGTGTTCTGTCCGCTAAAGCCATGCTTAGCAAAACAAAGTGCATCGAGAAAAACATTCCGTAGAGTTGACAGGATGAATAAAAATGAAAAAGTATCAGTGCACAAAATGAAATAGATGGGTTATTTAAATAAAACAATCTGTTTTATTGTGGAAGAGCCTATGCTGAATAATTCAGTCAAACTGCTCTCCTCTCTGCAGACTAGCCCTTCTTCTTGTCAAAGCAAGATCTGTTTTCTTCGTAAACAGCCTCTCTCTCGCTCTTTTGGAGAAGGAACGCCCCTTTGCACTGCAGTACCGGTGGCGGCAGCTGCGGCAGCTGCGGCGCGCTGCCCTTTTCAATGTCCTAGTCTTAGAGCCAAAAGTGCTCCACCCAGAAACTCGCTCCATCCATTGGGACCAAATTGACATGCTCAGATTGCTTACTCGGCACTGAATAGTACACCTTTTAATATCATATCGTCATGAAGTTATACGATTTGAATAACTCACTGTTTCTCTTGATGTTTGAGCAGCTAAAATGGAGTTTTTATAAGCAAATAATATATGGTTCCTTTAGGATCTGTTGATTTGAATGAACTGTGTTAAATGAAAATGTTTTTAGACGGCCTTGTTGTACTGATCACTGATCAATTGTATCATCCTTTTTTCTAATCTTCTTTTGATGGGAAGATGTAGGTGATCTCCTCCTTTGGCAGCACAGAGCAAAGCCAACCCACTGCTCCACCAACTACATTATCGGCTGCAGGAGACATGGTAAAATGAATTGCAGAAAATGAAACAATGAGAAGCTCCTTAGAGTAACAGCATTGAAACACTTCTCCCTTGTTTGTTCCCCATTTAGCCTGCTGGCCCAATGGAACACATTACGGAACTCATAAATTATTTCCCCACTGCCCTACTTCGCCAGCTTTCAAAACGACACTCTGAATATAGAGACTGTCCAGAGTCCAGACACCGTCCCACTGTTTCTCTCAAAGAGCCTCTCTGCCTTCCTGAGCTGTCCAAAGATGACCCCAAAAGACTCACACTATAAAGTATGAGTGCTGGCAATAGACTTGACTTGCAACACTTTACATATTACCTCAATTATTACCTCCACGCCATAAGACTCCTGAACATCTAATCAAATGGCTACCCAGACTATTTGCATTGCCCCCCTCCCTTGACACTGCTGCTGCTCTCTGTTATTATCTATGCATAGTCACTTTAATAACTCTACCTACATGTACATATTACCTCAATTACCTTGACTAACCGGTGCCCCCGCACATTAACTCTGTACCGGTACCCCCTGTATATAGCCTCGCTATTGCTATTTTACTGCTGATATTTAGTAATTTGTTAATTTTATTTGACATTTTTTACTTATCTATTTTTTACTTAACACTTTTTCTTAACTTCTTAAAACATTGTTGGTTAAGGGCTTGTAAGTAAGCATTTCACTGTAAGGTATACCTTGTTGTATTCGGCAAATGTGACAAATACAATTTGATTAGATTTTTTATCCCAGCTATGCCCTTTGCTCCCTCCACACAACCTTCCTCCACCACCCACCCCCTCTTTCTCTCCACCATGTTCTCCCTCTGCCTCGGTCCCTGACAGCACAGGACATCAGAAGGCTATGGGGACTGGAGGGGGCCGATGTTAAATGCTGCCCCCTCTCCCTGTGCACCCAGCTGCCTAGCTGGGTGCTCAAAGGAGAGAGGCCCCTGTCATTGTTGCCTGACCCCAGCAGGAGAGAGCCACAGGCCACTGGCAGAGCATGACTCATTCACTCAGCAGCCACTTTTCAAACAAATGTCACCCTGCTTTCAAACAATTACCAATACAAACACTCTCCCTCTCTCTCATACTCTCTATCCCATTCTATAGTCACTTTGTCTTTCTTCCCCATGCCAATACAAATACTCTCTCACACCCAGTTCTCTCTCTGGTTCATCTAAACACACACACACACACTCTCTCTAATGCAGTATATTACTTCATTGTCAGTCCTAAAACCAATGTCACACAGACAGACTTCGTATATTTATTAACTTTACATTGAGTTGACCTAAATCAAGTTGTGTTGATGCTGAGTAAAGTGTGAATGTTCCCTCTTATTATTTCCTTAACCAGAACTGCACTGACTGGTAGTATGTCAGTTAGAGAAGATTCCTTGTGACACTAATGGAACACTCTGCTCATAAAAGCCTTGTTCCTGTCTGCCGTGTCTAATCATTTCATTACCTGTACAGACTTAATGAAACCTCCAAGGCTGTATCCAGGTACACCTTCGGTCTCAGGGAAATGGTAACAAAAGCTCTAATAAGGCCAGATGGTCAGCCTCCAGGTTCCTTTTAAACCCTCGCCAGAGTGCAGGAAGCACGTACGCACACACACCCCTTCCAGAAAAGGCACAACTTAACTTTTCTTAATTATGTATGGAAAGTTTCCAATGGAAAAACATTTGGACAGTTAAATAGGTCATTGTTAAGACATGAGGGGGAAAACACACTGAAATAAGCAAGAAAATAGGAAATTGTTTATAAGATTAGGCGAGTCATGTTTTTATTATTCATTTCATGATATGTATGTTCTAGTTCAGGAAGACTCAAGGACAGAAATCAGAACATGTTATCTGTCCGTCTTTGTCTGGAACTAGCACAGAGTTCACAGATCTTTTTTTTTGTTTGTTTTAAAAGCACTTGAACCTCAGTGCCGGGTGTCACAACAGGTAAGTTGATAGACCCGTTTTAAAGTGTTCTAGTACGGTGCTTGCTGTGGTTTGCTCTCAGACACATTTAAATTTACATTTACGTAATTTAGCAGACGCTCTTATCCAGAGCGACTTACAAATTGGTGCATTCACCTTATGATATCCAGTAGGATTATCTCTCGGTGCCTCTCATTTCTAAGACGTGTTTTAGGAAACACGTACTGCGTAATTCCCACGTATGACTCATGAAGTGGTTACATAAAGTAAGTGAACAAAGGTATGAGGGGTGAGTTACACTCCAAGAAAAATGTCTACAGAAAACCAATAGGGAACTGGTAAAGAAACTGGCTAACACATCACCCAGTTGCTCTTAGGCCTGTGTATTAACATTGTAATTAACACAGAAAAAACTTCACAGGAAAAAAAAAAAGACCAGTTCAGAAACAGTCCTACTTTATAATGCCTGCTCCAACAGACTACAAGGACATATTAGAAAGGTCATTCAGCCCCAATGTACACACAAACACTTCTAAAGAGCGTGAACTGTAGCCTATCAAATATTTGCCTGCCACCAATAGAACAAAAAGGAGTGGACTGCTGTGATGATGTAAGACCGTTCTAGTGTGGGGTGTTGCACGGCAACCAGCAGTACCAACAGTACAGTCAATCATCTTCATCTGAGGGAGGCAGGCAGTTTGACAATGGACACTTATGCAGGCAGGAGACTGGCCACTAATGGAGCATAAAGCCTTGCATGCCCATTCTGTTCGCCAACCCTCCTGTCTGTCTGCCTCTACTGCTGACGGCCACTGGCATTACATCACTGTCTGTGTCCCACTGCTGCAGATGAAGCCCAATAAGACGTGGCTAATGCGGAAAGATGAACAGGAGAAGAAAAGGCAACGTAGCCTACTATAGACTAGAATGAAGGAGTGCGCCTTGCTGTGGCTGCTGGTGGTATGATAAATATACCAGGAGTGGTCGGAGGCAGTTGGAACCGGACTGAGAATTCACACAGAGGGGCCTTGTTCAAGCACAACAGAGGGATTTAATGTTGGGCAACAGATAAAGGAAGCCCTCCTAAACGTTAAAGCCTACAGAAAAGAGAGGACAACCCCACTTGAATAGATTATTTAATCTATAAAATTAAACATTTATCCTTTAAAACCATACAAAAATACTTGCATCATGGCTGCATCATGATCACACAGACATGCAAATGCATTAACATAGTAAATAAAATACACAATAGCATCAACAGAGATGTTCTAAGAGGCTCTTTGAATCAGTATGGACACTCTCAGTTCAGGCATAGTAGGTATAAGGAGATACTCTCTATAGCTGGTCAATACTTAGCAGGCCTCATCAGCAGCAGTACGTAATCTGATCATTGCATTCATCTGGCTGTAGTCAGTTCTTTTTCATAACTAATCAGAGAACCTGCCTGCCAAATGCTACTGTACTGTAGTGCAGAAGCTACAGAGAGAGTACATTCAAAGCCCCCGTTGTTTGCAGCTGCAGTAGGCATTCATGCAGCATCCATGGATTCATTCATTCTGGACTTGGATCGTCAAAGAGGAGAACTAAGGCAATCTGTTGTCACAGTGTGGACCAGACTACTGTATCATCAAGGCAGGTCTCCAGTCAGAGCTGCAGTAAAGGCAGCGGGCATCTGGACACCGTTCTGGCGGAGCACACAGTGAACTTCCTGGATGTTCTTACGTAAACTCTCGGGATCACAGAGGGGCCGGAGGTCATCAGATATTTCTAGCAGCCGCAGGAGGAATGCTGCCCTGGCCCACAGACCACACAGGGTGCCATGGAAACTAGAATCCATGAGAAGAGCCAACCAGGCCGGGTCCAGGGTGTCACCTAGAATGGAAGAACAGTTAAAGGGATACTTCGGGATTTTGGGAAAGACGTCCTTTATCTATTTCCCCAGAGTCAGATGAACTTGTGGATAGCATTTTTATGTCTAATTTGTGTGTCTCATGCTAGTACATACCCATAGACTTCCAGTCATTGTGCTAATGCAAGTTAGCCTTGGCTTGCGAAATTACCTCTAACTTCCTTCATACGGAGATATAAAAATGGTATCCACAAGTTCATCTGACTCTGGGGAAGTAGATAAAGGGCCTCATTGTCAAAAGCCCGAAGTATCACTTTAAGCTCACCTAATCCTGTCAGCCATGACATTTTCAGTACGTTTACATACACACTAATAATTTGATATTAAACTGATTATGGCAGTAGGCAGAGTATGGCAATAGTCAAGTAAACACTTGATTCTGTTTATCTTAAAATCGGAGTGAGGTCAAAATCAAAGTAAGCATACGCTGCTTAAAACTTGGTTTTCTGAGCCATCTTTCAAGTTATTGGGACATGTAAACAGCTTAAAATCAGCGTTCCAGCTGTGTATTCGATCTGCACATGTACCAGCAGCGGTAGCGCAAGCCTCCCGCTTATGTGCGAGTATCTTAGAAATAGTTCACATACAAACTTTATATGCCTGAACTCAGAATCAAATATGCTTCGCAAAAATAACGTGGTTGCAGTGGTAGAACGTTTATTTTGACTGCCGATTTTCTGCATTTGTTTAAGTCCCATCAGGTAGCCTGATTTCAGATGTGTCCATGTAAACAGGATTATTAGGGAAGTTGTTCTTCTTGCAAAGCATGTAAACATTTTAAACAAACTATTATATTAATGACTATCCACAATAATCGTGTTATTTGCATGTAACCATCCTCATTCTGTAGCTTTCCGACACAATCAGTAAGTATGTGGTCCTTGGTCTGTGTGTTACCTGGCTGGAGGTCTTTACAGACCCTGAGGTTCTCCAGCAGGTCTGTAACATTCTCCCTGGCCCATACACCCAGGCGTTCTCCCACCACTGAGGATGCAGGGTACTTTTCAGCGAGCTGAAGCAGGTATGGAAGCAGACATGCTGACATCACAGACGGTTCTGCAAATACGTTGGCCTCATCCTGCTCATAAAGAATGGCACACCTGTGGAACAGAGAGGGATTGATGAACAACATAAACAAAACACATACTCGGCCTACATGTCATGAATTTGTTGACTGTGTGTGTGGTGACTCACCCAGTGTCCCTGGCCTCCCTCAGGACTGAGCTCAGGTCACACTGGGGCATGTGACACAGCAACACCTCCAGGGCATCAGGACTATCCCAGCATTCCTCCAGCAGCAGCTCCAGCAGGAAGGGCAGAGCCTGGTTGACCTGCATCAGGTACATGCTCCTCTCCCCTCCTCCTCGCATGGCTTGGCAGAGTGTGGAGGCAAAACCTGACGCTTTTATCCTCACCTGCTGGCTCTCATCCTGCAGCAGGTAAAGCCCTGTGTTGATCAACCTGTATAGGAAGAAAGACGGAGGACATTATCCAGAAGATTGTGACAAAGTCAGTATGCATACTGTAATTGACTTTTTAACCTACGACCCTGCTCTAGATCTCTACCTGGTGCTGAAGACAGGGAGAGGAGTGTGGTCCCTCAGGGCCATGCTCAGTAAGGGGGCCCCAGCCAGACACAGGGCCCCGGCACAGGATCTCCTGAGAGCCTCAGGGGCCTCTGGCACCCGGTGGACCTCCAACAGACTGCACCACCGAGGGAACAGAGATGTCTGAAGACTGAGAGAGGGAGAAGAAATGTGTGAATGTTCCGTATGTTTTTTGTGGATCTGACACCCTAATGACTTGTTGTTGTAAAGTAAATTAGAAATCATGTCAAAACAGAGAGGAGTGCAGTGTGCAGAATTCTGTATGCTGACCTTTGGGAGAGCAGCAGGCTGGCAGCACACAGGGCTTGGGATAGGAACTCTGGCCCCCCTCTGTGGCCCTCCAGGGCCCCGAGCAACAGCTCCACACACTCCAGCAGGACTGGACCCTCCAGAGGGGGAGAAGGGGAAGGCTCCTGGGATAGAGTATGGTCAGCCCCAGGAGTCATCACTGCCACTAGGGTTGTCAGATATGTCCTGCTATACTCCACACTCTGATCCAACAGCGCCTCCTTCAGGTTGGCCTGAGTACAGAGAGCAATGTTAAACACCATTACCCTAAAACAGCATGGTCAGGTCACCATTGTCAAATCAGGAACGTGGTGTCATTAAAGGGTAGCTAATAGGTGGGAAGACTTTGCTGTCCAGAAACTGAAGGAGGTATAAAACAGGGGCACTGACACAGGCATATTGATTGGGCCTATGGAGTTTTATTAAAAGGCAAAATAATGTTTTCTTTAGAATCTACAATAATATATGCCATTTAGCAGATGCTTTTATCCAATGCGAATTAGTTATGGGTGCATACATTTTATGTATGGATGGTCCCGGGAATCGAACCCACTACCCTGGCGTTACAACTTACAAGTGCCATGCTCTACCCAGTGGTACTTGAAAGTACTAAAGCAAAAATACTTTCAAGTACTACTTAAGTCATTTTTTGGGATATATGTACTTGTCAAAAATATAAACAGTAGAGTCAACTTTTACGCTTACTTCACTTTTAAAGAAAATAGTGTACTTTTTACGCCCTACATTTTCCGTGACGCCCACATATACGGCTTAACACAGCAGAGAAAAAGGATGGATATCCTTGACTGTATTGGTCTAGATCAGATTTACCTGACCCTGTTTAGTGAGTATATAATAGCTGTGAGCTGATACACAACCATTCATTTTCACGAGGGAAAAAAACTATTCTCAGCTTGATTTCAGCCCTATGCAGCATTGTGTTTAAAGTCAAACATATCTTTAGTGCCTTGAATTCCTCATGTTGTCTATTGAAAACTAGTCGTTGAAAACTGTTGGTAAGGTTTTGGACAGGGTGACTTTCCCAGCATTCTCTAGTCTAGACAGGGTGTTGATGTCTCACCTGCAGTGCCGTCTGCAGCACCTGTTGCATGCTCGTCCCACTCCATCGCCGCCTCTCAGCCGCCCAACTGACCAACGACAGCCTCAGGTCAGAGCTCTCTGTGGAGAAACTCCCCCACACCTGGCAAGCCCACCGGGGCTCTGCACACAGGAAGTGGATAGCGTTCTGATGGAAGGAGGCGGACCCAACCTGTAAAATGGAATGTCATAGAACTTTCAGTATTGTGGGAAGGCTAACACAACCTCACTGATATATCAGTTGGCACATACCCAGATGATGAAAAGGATAACAAATCATGACAGTATCTCTGGATAAGAACGGTGTGTGTGTGTGTGTGTGTGTGTGTGTGTGTGTGAGACAGGGTCTGTTGGGCACCTGGAGCCTTTGGTGTGGTGAGTGGAGCTCTGACAGGAGCACATCCCTCATCTGGCGGAGGAACCCCTGAGAGCAGAACCCCCTCAGCAGGCCTGCCACACCCAGGTAGGCCCCACGCACCAGGGGGCAGTGCTGAGCCCCTGTCACCAACCACAGTCTGGACTCTACACGGTCCACCACATCACACAGTGCGTCTGGGGGAGGACTGGGGAAATAACAACACAAATTACAAAACCTGACAGCGCCTTAATCACAGAATAAATAGAACATGAATTATAGAATCTTTCCCTGTTTGTTTTCCATTCTGTAAACCCTCACCGTTGTGTGCATAGACCCCTGTCCAGGATGGCTCTGATCTGCAGTAGCTGTCCATGCAGACGATTGTGACAGCTGGGGTCCTGGGGCTCTGGCAGCTCTCCTGTCAACCGGAGAAGGGTGCTCACGTATTGGCAGGGGGGCGTCATGGCGACCAAGGCTTTAGAGGTCATGATCCTCACACTGTAGATGGGACTGGCAGCCAGCTGGAGCAGGGGAATCAGGAAGTCTGACAGAGTCCTGCTGGGAACAAAGGTTACATGGACCAGTTTTCATACTGCAAGGAGATGCACAGAACACTGTAAATAATTGTGTGCCTACCTGGAGAATACAGGTGTGTTATCCTTAAACAGGCCCATGGACATCATCACCTGCTTCATTGAGTAGATGCAGCTATGAAGAGATTCTTTAGCTTGACAAAATTAAATAAATTACATGAAAACAGTAATCACCCAGTTTGGTCTTGGACCCCTCGCTGGAGTTTGGCCAGGAGGGTGAGGACAGGGTAGAGGGAGGGGTGCAGGCGGAGCCGGGCCTCCCCAGAGGGACCCTGCAAGTCCTCTGCCGCCCCCCTCAACTCCCCCAGGAGGAAGGGCTGCAGGGCAGGGTAGTGGGTGAAGAAGGCGGGGGGAGACATGCCATGCTGGGTGGAGCCCTCCTCACCTCCAGAGCGCTGACCCAGCAACCTTGAGCACAGAGAGCCTGTTCATGGGAAAGGGTTCAGTCAGAGGGAGTACAATAACAAATTAATAATTTAACATGCATGTCTGATAGCTACATGAAAGAAATTGGAGCAGACAGCGCAAGTGAAGCTAATGGATTCTCTCCCGGTCTATATGATCTAATGTTTGAGCTGGTCAGTTTCAGAGAATACAAATGACACTGAAACCTGAGCTCTGTCCTCAGTGTGCGCATTACAGTAGTGAGAGGGAGAGATTGTCTTTTTACTGTAGAGCTGCAGTGCAGCATTCCTCATGGCCCAGCAGGGGGAGCTGAGGAGGGTCAGTGACAGGATGGCCACAGCTGGGGCAAACTGCAGCACAGCCACCCCCAGCCCAGAGCCTCGTACCAGGGCCTGCAGGGTGTGGACCGCACACACCTGGGGGAGAGGAGGGGAAAAGCCAACATTAGACAGCATGCTAACTGACCTGGACTTGAGTATCCTATTGGTATGTGTGTATCTCGATGACTGTGCATCTCATCTGTGTACGTGGTAAGTAATGTACATGTACACTACTTCCCATGAAATATGCACGTGTGTGTGTATATCTGGCAAACTTTTGGTGAATTCATGAATTGTACTACCTGTGGCAGGTCCAGTGTCTGGTCCCAGTCCTGGGGCAGAGGGGACCTGGCTGTGTCCAGCAGGGTGTGTATGCTGTGGGCCAGGAGGGGCCGGGCCTTACTGGCCTCCTCTGCTGACACCACACACAGGATGAGCATGGGAAGCCCTGCCGCCCGCCGGGTCACTGACGTACAGCGAGACTGCAGCACCTCTAGGCCCTGGAGAAAAAAAAACATATTAGTTAGCACACACACAGTTTAACCATACTAGCTAAATATGCATGCAACATAGCTTCATTGTTGCAGGTAAAATTAGATATGAATTGTCAGAGAATGATAAGGTACATCACTGGCCTGGACCTAAAACATACTCTACAGAAACCCCTTTACCCCATGAGAACCCTGTGTGCGGTGTGGATGAGCCCCCTCAAAAGGGCCTGGGTCAGAGGTTACCTGCTTCAGCATGTGTGTTGGGATATCCCTGAGCTCTGGGTCACTGCTGCTCAGGAGACAGGCACAGAACCTGGTAAAGCCCACACAGCAGCCCTCTACTGCCCCCTGGGGGATAGAAACATGTATGTCAGAACTGAAGATGAGACAAGAAAACCAGGGCGGCTTTGAGTTGTGAACCATAAATGGATGTTATGTCCTTTTTACCCAGTGGCGGCATTTGAGAAGAATGTTCTTGAACACTTTAGAGGCCCTCTTTAGGTCTTCTAAAGTTAGAAAGGGCTCTGTCTGTTTGGCCTGAGCAAGCATTCTCTCCACCAGAGAACCTAGAAATATTCCTATTTCCTGAAAAGGAAAACAACAATAGTTATTGAAGGCCAGAATGTGTTTCTTAGTGGTGCTGAACATGGGTTAGAATGTGCAGCCGGGTGATCAGTGCGAGTGTTGATCGGTAAGATGAAGAGTACCTTGAGGGAGACCCAGCAGCAGGTGAGGACCAGACTGTGTTCCTCAGACAGCAGCACACACTCATCCCCCTCCCCCTGGTCCTCTCCTGCCACCTGGCCTATCAGAGAGGTGATGGCATTCCCCATGTCACAGAAAGTTGGGGGTATATCTGGAAAAGACAAGGGCGGGGGTGAGACAACCATTCCATATCAAGTTTACCCTTCTCCGATCTCTTGTGTGATGTCTCTATACGCCTTACTGGCGATACCTTTCTCATCACCGCAGGCATCCTGGTCTCCATACAGCACACCCAGTAGGAGCAGAGTGATCCTCTCCAGGAGAACCAGGATCTCTATGGTCACTCTGTGATCGACCACATCACACAGGGTGTTAGGTACCTCTAAAATACACCTCTCTAGGGCAGTCAAAATACCTGAAACAAATACATCACTCAAGTAAGGTTGCAATGTCAAATGCTTTGGAATTCAACATGTTTATATAAAAGCTGTTAGATAGCTGCAAAATTAAATTTTGTGAAATAGCAATGATGCAGCAGGTCTCACCGTGTATGGGTTTGGTCCTTGCAGCAAGCATCATATCATCCTTAGCGATCAGGTAATGCTGCTCGAGTTCCTTGAGTAGATACCTGACCAGAGTAGCGGCCTTCGAGTCCCCAGAACTGACGTAGTTGATTCGGCTGTCCAGCCAGGGCACATGAGACTGACCTCCAGACCTTCAGAGAGGGGGTCATGCAACACTGAGGTCGAGGACAAGAACTCTGGCTACAGGTGGTGTAAAAATGAAGGTCTACTTACTTCTGGAGGAGGACCTTCATGATCAGAGCTCCCATCTGAGCCTCCGGCACACGGGGACTGCAGAGGAGCAGTTCTGCTCGGCCGAACAGCACAGGAGTAATGTCCTCCAGAAAACTAGGTGGGAAAAATCTCACCAGTAACCCTGCAGAGAGCTCCCGAATCTACATAGGAAGAAAATAGAGCAGAGAAAATACATTATTTCACTTATCCTTCTGTCACTCACAAATGTATTAAAAATAAAAACTGGAATTTGTAACATAAGTATTTAAGTCTACCTCATTGGTGGAATCCTCTAAACAGCCAATAAGGACCAGCTGTTTTGATCGAGAGAAGAAATCCCACCATCCTCTCAGCCTTGCCCAGTTGATCAAAGAGGCCATGTTAACTACAGAAAGGGAACAAAAACCTATTGGAATTTTGCTTCATACAGGCTTTAAAGCCCCAGAATGAAGTCAACCATCTCATGCCCCCTTTACTGACCTGGGGGTTGGCCCTTCTTCTTGTCTGGGCTCCAGGTGTCTGTGCAGGTCTCTAGTACAGCAGACAGCAGCAGCAGGACAGTCTTTTTCCTCTGGTAGCTGTGTCCTGGTGCCAGATAGGACAACGGCAGCTGTGACAGCCAGTCCACAAACCCTACAATGATCAGGATGAATAGGATATTAATAAATTGCACCGCACAGCTAGATGGGACAAGGAAATAAAACCATTATTTAGTGCTTCAAACTTTCACAGCTCTCACCTACTCCCTGATCAAGTGCCATCTCTGTCTCCTTTGTGAGGCTGACACCACCGTCCCTTTTTCCCTTCTGTCCTCTGAGGTGGGCCAGGCAGCTGTCTCGGATCCGGACCAGAAACCTCTTCACCCCCGCCTGAAGGTGCTGGCGGAACGGTGACGACTCACTGTTGAGGTTCTGGGGGATGAAGGTCCTCATGGTAGACAGCTCCTCCGGCGTCGGGGCCTCTTTGGTCTTTGGGCTGCAGCATAGCAGGTTGAGGGCGGCCAGGCGGACTCTATCATCCACACATCCCAGGGCAAGACGGAGGGTCTCTAGGGCAGAGCCACTCTCCAGGGCCCAGGGGGAGCCTCCATAAGTGGCTCGGCGGGCACTCATCACACAGGCCCAGGCATGGAGGTGCCCTGGAGAGGCAGGGTCTAGAGGGGCCAGCAGGGGCTCCACAGCAGCAGGGAAGACACGCAGAGTCCAGGGCAGCAAGTGGCTGGAGCTGTTGTTCTGAAGAAGGGTCACGTCAGAGGTCAAGGCCTCCAGCAGAGTGGTCCGCCAACGCCTGGCCCACTGATTGGCCAGATCCAGCTCCAAGGGAGGAGCATCCTGGGCCAGTTCCTCACACAGCTCGCACCTCTGCTTCTGGATCAGACACTTGTAAAGCTCTGAGGCACATGGGGACAGATGATTGGTGGACATGCACTTTAGGAGATGGTTGGGAAGCTCTGAGTACTGCTCCAGCACCTGAGGGGTTAATGGAAAATGTATTTTAATCAATTTCCACAACTGAACATACACTTTAAAAGGTTAAGATGACTTTGAATACACTCACCATGTCAGTGCCAACATAAGGGAGCAGTGAACAGAGGGGGAAGTATTTGGCTTTGGCCTCCCAGGGCAGTTTGGTTATGCGGTGGAGTAAGGAAATGTGCAGGTTCTTCTGTGTGTCTCCAAAACGCTGGCAGTCCATCTCATAGATCTCCAGTAGCAGGCAGAACGCACTGCGCACAACCTCTGACACACCCTCGACCTGGGCATGTGTAAGGAGAAATGGGATGTTATTGTTACTACTATACTAGAGTAGCTGCTGCTTAAAAAAATAAAAATAATAATAATAAATATATATATAAAAAACACCATTTATATTAGTAATGAGATGATTGAAAACTCACTGGACTCTCAGCATTGTCCCAGATGACCTGGATGAGTTGTTGTCTCAGACTAGAGTCATCAGGCAGCAGGGGAACGCTGGTCAACTCCCAGATCTCAGCTAAACACTCCTTAACACTCTTCAGCCACAGTGTTAACACTGCCATCAGACATAGGCTTTAATAAACGTTGATTTGATACTCAGGTATTTCTTACTTTCATTAGGTTTGTACTTACAGAAACACACATACACACTGGTTTGGTTTTACAGTACCTTCAAAGACATAGTAGTGACAGTCAAGCTTCTCCTCACACAAAGCAGAGACCAAAGGAAACAAACCACCCAGGAGTAGACAAGCCTGAAGCAATAGGGAGAAAAACTTGAATCAGAAACCACATTTTCTAAATTGGCAGAGAATTCCATAAGAACGAATGAGCATGAGCAGTCTGTGACATACCCCTGTGGTGTCCACCTGACTGACTAGGATGCCCCTTCTACAGCAGGTCAGCAGACCCCTGCTCACGGCCAGTCTGTCTACTCCGTCCTGCGAGCGGGGGCTGCACTGCACCTGGAGACCACCCACACACAGCTGCCAGGGCTCTGAGCAACACACATCAACCAGTGGCATTAAAAAAATACTTTATCATCACAGTCCTTATTTGCATAGGGTTATGGTTCAAATCCTTCATATGTGTTGTGATGATTTGGAATGTAAACAATATAGAATGTAAACCATAAAAGTCAACATACAATGTCAACAATATGAAAGTCCTGAATGTGTACCTGAGTGAGTGACTTGTAGCAGACTCCAGGCAGCTGCTCCTCCCTCCCTTCCCTCTAGTACGGTGTTAATCAGCATGGCCACTGTGGTGCCAGCCAGGAGACGGGTGTCCCTGTTGGAGCACTGCCCGCACACAGAGGAAACAAGTAATATAATAATAATTTTAAAATGCTATTTAGTACACGCTTTTATCTAAAGCGACTTACAGTCATGCATGCATACATTATACATATGGGTGATACTGGTAATGGAACCCACTACCCTGGTGTTACAAGCGCCATGCTCTACCAAATGAGCTACAAAGGACCATGTAGTAAGAGTAAGAGCTGGACCATGGAGTGACATCAGGGAGAACAGACTGGCAAACCTGAATCATATTTATTTAAAAATAGTTTCGGATTTAACCTGAATCGATGTCAAACACAGACCTGTCCCAGGATGATGTCCATTAGAGACTGTAGGATGCTCTGCACTGCCAAACTCCCCTGTTCCTTCTCCCACACCAGAGGGGCCACCTCACCTGGCAACAGCTGAAAAACCTGCAAACACACCTGAAGGGACAGGTCCCAGATCAGTTAAGACACCTACTAACACAGCCAACTCACAGGTCAGTTCAATGACAAGACGTCTTCTGAACAGTACTTCAAATGAAAAAAGACAAGTACAATTTTGTTGACAAGAGCCAGGAAGTTAAAGGTTGATAAAGTGCATATACAGTATTTACCTTGACAGCTTGGTAACACAGTGGTCCATTTCTCAAACCCTCCTGCTCCAGTATTATAGGGAATAACTCAGCCACTTTATCTATCAAGGAAGGGCAGGCCTCTCGCCACAACTCACGGCCAATAGAGCTGTCCTCCAGGAACATGCAAGCTGCAAACACAAACCACACACAGGAGATAACTTGGCACCTAAAATGAGGCCAAAAAGATAATGGTTAATATTGACAATGCCACTCACACTAAAACAAGGAACAATTCAAGATGATTCTAATCCACAAATTACCTCTCTGGAGGTCCCCAATGGATAATGCCTGAAAAGGAAAGATGCTGAAACATTATCGCATTACTAAAGAATACTTCTAACCATGGATTATTTTTAGAACAATACACATACCTGATCCTTTCCCACAATAGTGCACAAACAGTGTTGGATTTCTCGAAAAACCAGCAAACGATTGACTTCTGCCAGATGTTGCAACATCTGTAATGGCATGATCAAATACATATTCAGAATAGCACTTTAGTTATTCAGCATTGAAAACATCACTTCTAAAGGTCAGAGCTTGTTCTGGACCTGGTCTAATTTGCGACTGGCGATGTTAAACATCTGCATCTGCATGGCGACGAGTAGCCTGATGAGTGGCAAGAGGAGCCTCTCCTCTAAACACTGAAGCTGCTTCACTGGGATCTTCCTCAGCAGCTGGCCTGCCTCCTCCAGACTACGCTCTTTGCATCGCTTTATGTTGCTCCTGTTCAGAGACAGACAACATGCCATGAAGATGAGTGACACCGACGGTAAACAATGAATGTGTACTAATTGGTTGGAAATGGGAACAGTCGGAGTGGAGCTGGAACCAGCAACTCCGAGACACCGCAGGGACTATCCCACTGCTGACAGCAATGTAGTGATGGAGATAGAACAATCGCTGCAGGGCTTGAATCAACAACCCTGTGGTTATTGTGGTGTGAATGCATTACCACCTATACCATGAAAGCCCAGATTTCTTGGCAGAGGCAGTAGTACATGTATTCCCATACAGGGAGGCTACACATGCATTGTCATACAAACATCATTGGTGTATTCATTATGGAAACAGTTTAACGTTTTAACACCAAACAGAAGCATCAGAGCATAACGAGAGTTTCTATTGGACAAATGCAGATAGGTCCCTCCTGTTTCATTCTGTTTCTGAAACATTTTGCAACAGAATCGGTGTAATGAATAAAACACATTAGGCACTTGTCAACCAGATTTACCTTGAGCACTCATCAAGTTTGTTAATGAAAAGCTTTAACGTAGTGCTGACATCTGTGGGTATTTTATCCTCAGTGACCACACTGTCTAGTACAGCTTTCATCTGATCTTCGACCGATTGAACAGGCACCATTGTTTCTCAATTCCGAAAGTTTGTTTTAAAATTATCCCTGGAAAGAAAGAGAACATGCTTCCTCGTGTTTTTCTTGTCAAACTAACTCTACTGTTGGAGTTGAGTCGTTACAGAACAGTGCATTATGAATTGCCGCCATCTAGTGTATAGGAGTATGCGTTCTGTTAGCAAATCATCTTTGTAACATTACATTACGCTTTTGTGTTCATGTTTTGTTGTCAATGTGTTTATGTTTTGTTGTCAATTCATTAGGATGCATGCAGAGAGTCCATGTAATAGTGCATGTTGCAAATTTGCTTCTAGAAGTTTGCTATAGCAGGTACATTATTTTTTGTCTGTTTCCGTAGTACACAACAGCCCCACGAAGGTCGCTGTTGGCTATCTCAGTAGAAACTCGCCCATTTCTGGAGCATGGACGCAAGTAATCCCCTAAACTGTGATTGGTTAATATGTCATTGCCATTGACATCTCTCTACAACACTTTGCAAAAATGGTGACTCCCTGGTAAGGTGGAACTATTGCGTTCTCTACAGGTTATAGGGAAGGTTCACAGATAGAACAATTCGTTTTTTATTATATATATATTATATATATTTTTTAGGTTTAGTTATACAAATCTTTGGAAGGCTCGCAGTTCGATTCCGGGTTGGACTACGGTTTCTTCCGGTTTAAGAAAAAGACGTCGGAAGCCGGTGCTGAGTTCGAAGCAAAGTTAGTGAAGACGAATGTTCTGAATGAACAACAGCAGTAGCGAAAACTATAACAAAAGGAAATAGTCTAAAATTGGAGTGGATGATACGTGTATGAATGATAATGAATCGCTTCTTGTTGTGATGCATATGTGGGAAACCCGTTTGATGTGTCAAATGGTGAAGTATGCGCTGGGAAAAGTATGTCAGATTTGTCTTATTATGATTAATCGTATTTCTGAAGAACATAGGAAGATTGCAGTGAGCCTCAAAAGAATCCGAACAACAGAAGTTATGAACTTCGGAGTAGAGCACTCTCAAAGGAGTCGTTGAATACCTGAAGAAAATTCCTGGTGTGGTTGGTGCCCGGCGTCTAACCCGCTGATTGAATGGAGAAAAAGAAGAGTCTGTCGGTCCAGTTGTTTTCTGATAAATAGCAAATACCTACTCATGTGAAGCTTAGTTATGTAAGATACGCTGTATAAGAACTGTCATCCCCAAACCATTGCAGTGTAAACAGTGGCGGTTTTAGCTTGTATGGCTCCCTGGGCGAACCCGCCGCCCCCCTCAAAAAGCACAATTCTGCACGAACTCATTTTTATTCAGACATTTTAAAACTAAATAAATCAAAAAATATATACAAAAAGACTCATGAATATCAAAGAAACAAATTGTAGTATATAAATACAAAATATAATTATTACACTATTACCCTATTGCTAACAAAAAACACAAATAAAACTAAATTGCACAAATCCTATACCACACAAATACACAACACACTTTTAAAGAAGAGAACCGGACTATTGCATTTCAAACAAGAAACACACTAACTAAATTGCACAAATAATTGCATTACTAAATGCATTAGTACTGTACAAAGGTAGAGGTGCGCTATTTGATAGAGGTCATCTCGTACTTCTGAGTGGGAGACCTTCCCTAGCTCACTGACAAGATCCAGGGCGCCCACTCCGACAAGGTTAATTGACCCACAGTCCCACACGATGACAAGATCAAGATATCATTGACGTGACGTGGAAATGAGTGATAGATCGCACAAATGTCACCTTTCCAAAAAAAAAGAAATTTTGTGCGGGCGCCTCGTGCAGCCCCCGGCAAGATGCCGCCCTGGGAGGCTGCCCATGTCGCTTATACCTATATCCGTATCATTAGAATTGTAAAGGATTTGGCCATGTTTCAAGTGTGTGCAGATGGACAGGGTATTGAAGAACGACGTGTAGAAAAACGACGGTGTTGCAATTGTGGTGGTGATCATGATCCCGGGTTCCTGGAGTGCCCTGTAAGGGTGAAGGAGATTGAGGTAGCAAAAGGTAGAGCAGTCAATCGAATCTCCTATGCGGAGGCGATTAAAATAATTGAGGAAACAAGTGATGCTAGTGAAGATATGGTAGTGGACGCACCACAGCCTGTAGTACTTTTTTTTGGGGGGGGGGGATCAGCTTAATATTGCGGAAAGATTGTTGCTTCCATCATTGTAATTGTCTGCATAATTTCCAATCCCTCATATCTTTTTTTTGGTAAATATATATATACGTACATACCCATACATATACATACACAAACATTCATACATACACATACTCATATAGATATACATACTTTTTTTTAGAATATACCTTTATTATTCCACGCAAACCCTACCACCCTTCCCCCAATTGGAGTAAACTAATAAACAACACTTAGGCTTCTACCTTCAGTTTATACATATTTTACAGACACAATCTATTTTACAATAGTTATATTTTGTTTGTTTTTTGTCCTTCCTCTATTTCTGATGTCCATCCAGTTTGATTTCTATTTGTAACTGCTATTTCACAGAATTTCTTAACTTACAGTTGAAGTCGGAAGTTTACATACACTTAGGTTGAAGTCATTAAAACTCGTTTTTCAACCACTCAACAAATTTCTTGTTAACAAACTATAGTTTTGGCAAGTCGGTTAGGACATCTACTTTGTGCATGACACAAGTCATTTTTCCAACAATTGTTTACAGACAGATTATTTAACTTATAATTCACTTTATCACAATTCCAGTGGGCCAGAAGTTTACATACAGTGGGGAGAACAAGTATTTGAGACACTGCCGATTTTGCAGTTCTTCCTACTTACAAAGCATGTAGAGGTCTGTAATTTTTATCATAGGTACACTTCAACTGTGAGAGACGGAATCTGAAACAAAAATCCAGAAAATCACATTGTATGATTTTTAAGTAATTCATTTTCATTTTATTGCATGACATAAGTATTTGATCACCTACCAACCAGTAAGAATTCCGGCTCTCACAGACCTGTTAGTTTTTCTTTAAGAAGCCCAGACAAGACAGACAAGTTCCTTACTTTTTTACCCTTCTACTTGCCTCTTCCATTTTTTGTGGTAATGCTGCAATTAGTTGGTTGCAATTTCGGTTAGAGCAGACATTTCCATATGTCTGTGTTAGCTGCATGTGTGAACAACTCCACCAGTCCTATTTATGATATAATTCACTAAAATTATACCTTTTTTAAACATTTAATCGAAAATACTTTTTAATCAATTAGTATATTTGAGTTTATCCACAATATTTGTTGTATTATTTGTTATGTTTTTCAGATGGATTCAACTGAATTGCAACCAACTTTCTAAGGTGTCACGCCCTGGCCTTAGTATTATTTGTTTTCTTTATTATTTTAGTTAGGTCAGGGTGTGACATGGGGAATGTTTGTGTTTTATAGGTTTTGGGTGGTTATATGGTAAAGGGGGTGTTGGGTGTAGTGTATGGGTTTGTGTTGAGTGCATGTGTCTAGCTGTGTCTATGTTGGTGTAGTTGTCTAGGAGAGTCTATGGTTACCTGAATGGGTTCCCAATTAGAGACAGCTGATTTCTGTTGTCTCTGATTGGGAACCATATTTAGGGTAGCCATAGGCTTTCATTTGATGTGGGTAATTGTCTATGTTATACGTTTGTAGCCTGTGTGTACTTCGTTATTAGCTTCACGATCGTTTTGTTTAGTGTGTAAGTGTTTTTGTTTCGTTTTACTTTCGTATTCATTAAAAGGAATATGGCTTATTTTCCTACTGCTGCGTTTTGGTCCGTCAATCCTCCACACGATCGTGACATAAGGCTTGTTTAAAAAATAACAATATACCAGAGACTCTGGGTTCGAGCCCAGGCTCTATCGCAGCAAGTATGGTTCTCAATCAGAGACAACGATTGACAGCTGCCTCTGATTGGGAACCATACCAGGCCAAACACATAGAAATACAACACACAGAACAAAACATAGAATGCCCACCCCAACTCACTCCCTGACCAAACCAAAATAGAGACATAAAAAAGGAACTAAGGTCAGGACGTGACAGGGTGAGTGTCATGTTCCTGACCTATTTATGTTAGTTTGTTATGTGTGTTAGTTGGTCAGGACGTGAGGTTGGGTGGGCATTCTATGTTTTCTGTTTCTGTGTTGGTTTTGGGTTGCCTGGTATGGCTCTTAATTAGAGGCAGGTGTTTGGCGTTCCTCTAATTAAGAGTCATATTTAGGTAGGCGTTGTCACAGTGTTCGTGGTGGGTGATTGTCTTCCGTGTCTGTGTATATGTTTGCACCATACGGACTGTTTACGGTTTGTTCGGTTTATGTAGTCTGTTCCCTATTCGTGCGTTCTTCTTGTTTCATGTAAGTTCGTCGTCTAGGTCTGTCTACACCGTTTGTTGTTTTGTTAGTTTAGTTAAGTTCGTGTTTTCGTTTAATAAATATGTGTTCAAACTCCACTGCGCCTTGGTTCGATCAATACTCCTCCTTTTCGGTCGAAGAGGAGGAGGACCGCCGTTACAGAATCACCCACCAATCCAGAGCCAAGCAGCGGAGTAAACGGAGTAAGGGACAGGAAAAGAAGGAGGAATGGACTTGGGACGATATATTGGACGGGAAAGGTTGCTACACATGGGAGGAGATCCTGGCTGGTAGGGATCGCCTCCCATGGGAACAGCTGGAGGCACTGAGGAGAGCAGAGGCTACCGGAGAGAGGAACCGGAGTTATGAGGGAACGTGTCTGGCACTGAAGCCCAAAAAGCCCGTGAGTAACACCCAAAAATTTCTTGGGGGGGGGCTAAGAGGTAGTGGGCCAAGGGCAGGTAGGAGACCTGCGCCCACTTCCCAGGCTTACCGTGGAGAGCGGGAGTACGGGCAGGCGCCGTGTTACGCAGTAGAGCGCACGGTGTCTCCTGTATGAGTGCATAGCCCAGTGCGGGTTATTCCACCTCCCCGCACTGGTAGGGCTAGATTGGGCATTGAGCCAGGTGTCACGAGGCCGGCTCAACGCGTCTGGTCTCCAGTGCGTCTCCTCGGGCCGGCATACATGGCACCTGCCTTACGCATGGTTTCCCCGGTTCGCCTACATAGGCCGGTGCGGGTTATTCCACCTCCCCGCACTGGTCGGGCAACCGGGAGTATTCAACCAGGTAAGGTTGGGCAGGCTCAATGCTCAAGAGTGCCAGTACGCCTCCACGGTCTGGTATTTCCGGCGCCACCTCCCCGCCCCAGCCTAGTACCTACAGTGCCTACACTACGCACTAGGCTACCAGTGCGTCTCCTGAGCCCTGTTCCTCCTCCACGCACTCTCCCTGTAGTGCGTGTATCCAGTTCGGTGCCTCCAGTTCCGGCACCACGCACTAAGCCTCCTGTGCGTCTCCAGAGCCCTGTACACACTGTATCTTCTCCCCCTACTAATCCTGATGTGCTTGTCCTCAGCCCGGTGTCACCAGTGCCGGTACCACGCATCAGGTATAGAGTGGGCTTTGAGAGTACAGTGTGCCCTGTCCCTGCTCCCCGCACTAGTATGAAGGTGCGTATCCTTAGCCCGGTGCCTCCAGTTCCGGCACCACGCACCAGGTCTACAGTGCGCCTTATCCGGCCAGAGCCATCCGTCTCACCAGCGCCATCTGAGCCATCCGTCTCCCCAGCGCCATCTGAGCCATCCGTCTCCCCAGCGCCATCTGAGCCATCCGTCTCCCCAGCGCCGTCTGAGCCATCCGTCTGCAATGAGCCTGCAAAGCCGCCCGTCTGCCATGAGCCTGCAAAGCCGCCCGTCTGCCATGAGCCTGCAAAGCCGCCCGTCTGCCATGAGCCTGCAAAGCCGCCCGTCTGCCATGAGCCTACAGAGCCGTCCGCCAGACAGGAGCCGCTAGAGCCGCCTGCCAGACAGGAGCCGCTAGAGCCGCCCGCCAGACAGGAGCCGCTAGAGCCGCCCGCCAGACAGGAGCCGCTAGAGCCGCCCGCCAGACAGGAGCCGCTAGAGCCGCCCGCCAGACAGGAGCCGCTAGAGCCGCCCGCCAGACAGGAGCCGCTAGAGCCGCCCGTCAGACAGGATCTGCCAGAGCCGCCAACCAGACAGGATCTGCCAGAGCCGCCAACCAGACAGGATCTGCCAGAGCCGCCAACCAGACAGGATCTGCCAGAGCCGCCAACCAGACAGGATCTGCCAGAGCCGCCAACCAGACAGGATCTGCCAGAGCCGCCAACCAGACAGGATCTGCCAGAGCCGCCAACCAGACAGGATCTGCCAGAGCCGCCAACCAGACAGGATCTGCCAGAGCCGCCAGCGAGCCATGAGCAGCCAGAGCCGTCAGAGAGCCATGAGCGTCGAGAGCCGTCAGAGAGCCATGAGCGTCGAGAGCCGTCAGAGAGCCATGAGCGTCGAGAGCCGTCAGCCTGCCATGAGCGTCGAGAGCCGTCAGCCAGCCATGAGCGTCGAGAGCCGTCAGCCAGCCATGAGCGTCGAGAGCCGTCAGTCAGCCATGAGCTGCCCTTCAGCCAGAAACGGCTATTTACCCAGAACTGCCCCTCAGTCCAGAGCTGTCTCTCTGTCCGGAGCTGCCTTTCAGTCCGGAGTTGCCCCTCTATTATGATCTCCCTCTCTATCTTGATCTACCTCTTTATTCTTATCTATCCCTCTGTCTTGATTTATCCCTCTGTCCCGGTGCTGTCCCTGTCATGGATTTTACAAAGAGGATTTTGTGGGATATGGGTGGACATTTTTAGGGGTAGATGGAGGTTGGGATTGACTATGGTGGGGTGGGGACATCGCCCGGAGCCTGAGCCACCACCGTGGTCAGATGCCCACCCAGACCCTCCCCTAGACTTTGTGCTGGTGCGCCGGAGTTCGCACCTTATGGGGGGGGTTATGTCACGTTCCTGACCTATTTATGTTAGTTTGTTATGTGTGTTAGTTGGTCAGGACGTGAGGTTGGGTGGGCATTCTATGTTTTCTGTTTCTGTGTTGGTTTTGGGTTGCCTGGTATGGCTCTTAATTAGAGGCAGGTGTTTGGCGTTCCTCTAATTAAGAGTCATATTTAGGTAGGCGTTGTCACAGTGTTCGTGGTGGGTGATTGTCTTCCGTGTCTGTGTATATGTTTGCACCATACGGGACTGTTTACGGTTTGTTCGGTTTATGTAGTCTGTTCCCTATTCGTGCGTTCTTCTTGTTTCATGTAAGTTCGTCGTCTAGGTCTGTCTACACCGTTTGTTGTTTTGTTAGTTTAGTTAAGTTCGTGTTTTCGTTTAATAAATATGTGTTCAAACTCCACTGCGCCTTGGTTCGATCAATACTCCTCCTTTTCGGTCGAAGAGGAGGAGGACCGCCGTTACAGTGAGACATTCCTACCAATTTCCTAGAGAACCAGTCCCGTGTGGCTCAGTTGGTAGAGCATGGCGCTTGCAACGCCAGGGTTGTGGGTTCGTTTCCCACGGGGGGCCAGTACAATAAGGTGTGAATGTATGTACTTGTAAGTCGCTCTGGATAAGAGCGTCTGCTAAATGACTTAAATGTAATGTAAATGTAATGAACCAGTTTGGATTTAAGTATAACTTTTGTATGACTGATGCCTTTAGTGAGAGGTCTAATGCTTTAATATTTAATAATTTCTGCCCTCTGAATTCATATTCGTTATATAGGCCCTTATCATTTTGTCTGGCTTGCCATTCCAAATAAAATTGAATATTTTTTGTTCATATAATTTAAAAAGCAGGTCACTAGGTGTAGGGGTCCCAAAACCATAAGCAAATAGGTAAACTGTGATATGACTAAAGAGTTAATCAGGGTGATTTTTCCACAAATAGACAGGTATTTTCCTTTCCATGGTAGGAAGATCTTAACTTTCTATAAAAATTTATTGGAGTGAGATCATTTCTTTCTTTTGGGATTTGTATACCGATTATGTCCACATCCCCATCAGACCATTTTATTGGTGAACTACACGGTGATGTAAAATTAGCATTTCTTAGTGATCCAATACATAATATAGTACACTAATCATAATTTGGTTTTAATCCAGAGAGGTTAACAAAAGTATCTAGATCCTCTAGGAGGCCGTGGAGGGAATCTAATTGTGGTTTTAAAAGAAAACATGAATCATCAGCGTACAATGACACCTTTGTTTTTAAGCCATGGATTTCTAATCCCTTAATATTATTGGTGGATCTAATTTTAACAGGACTCCGGCCGCAAAACCTGAACCTATAGGGGAGGGTCTGGGTGGGCATCTATCCGCGGTTGCGGCCCTGGTGCGGGACGTAGACCCCACTCCACCACTGGGGACCCTCGCTGCGGGCCCCGGACTGGGGACTGTCGCTGCGGGCCCCGGACTGGGGACCGTCGGTTGGGGCTCCGGACTGGAGACCGTCGCTGGGGGCTCCGGACTGGGGACCCTCGTTGCGGGCCCCGGACTCGAGACCGTCACTAGAGATTCTGGACTGGGGACCCTCGTTGCGGCCTCCGGACTGGGGACCGTCGCTGGGGGCTCCGGACTGGGGACCGTCGCTGGGGGCTCCGGACTGTAGACCGTCGCTGGGGGCTCCGGACTGGGGACCCACGTTGCGGGCCGTCGCTGGAGGCTCCGGACTGGTGGCCGTCGCTGGAGGCTCCGGACTGGAGGCCGTCGTTGGAGGCTTCGTGCCATGACTCATCACTGGAGGCTCCGGACTGGGGACCGTTGCTGGGGGCTTCGGACTGGGGACCCTCGTTGCGGGCCCCGGACTGGGGACCCTCGTTGCGGGCCCCGGACTGGAGACCGTCACTGGAGACTCCGGACTGGGGACCCTCGTTGCGGGCCCCGGACTGGAGACCGTCACTGGAGACTCCGGACTGGGGACCCTCGTTGCGGGCCCCGGACTGGGAACCGTCGCTGGAGGCTCCGGACTGGAGACCGTCGCTGGAGGCTCCGGACTGGAGACCGTCGCTGGGGGCTCCGGACTGGGGACCGTCGCTGGGGGCTCCGGACTGGAGGCCGTCGTTGGAGGCTTCGTGCCATGACTCATCACTGGAGGCTTCGTGCCATGACTCATCACTGGAGGCTTCGTGCCATGGATCATCACTGGAGGCTTCGTGCCATGGATCATCACTGGAGGCTTCGTGCCATAGATCATCACTGGAGGCTTCGTGCCATGGATCGTCACTGGAGGCTTCGTGCCATGGATCGTCACTGGAGGCTTAGTGCCATGGATCATCACTGGAGATCTGGGGAGCAGAGCTGGCACAACCCGTCCTGGCTGGATGCTCACCCTAGCCCGGCAACTGTGGGGCGTTGGCACAGGACGCACTGGGCTGTGAGAGCGCACCGAAGACACTGTGCGTAGAGCCGGCGCAGGATACATTTACATTACATTTAAGTCATTTAGCAGACGCTCTTATCCAGAGCGACTTACAAATTGGAAAGTTCATACATATTCATCCTGGTCCCCCCATGGGAATTGAACCCACAACCCTGGCGTTGCAAGCGCCATGCTCTACCAACTGAGCCACACGGGACTACGGATATACTGGGCCGAGGAGGCGCACTGAAGGTCTGGAGCGTAGAGCTGGCACCATTCGTCCTGGCTGGATGCCCACTCTAGCCCGGCCGATGCGGGGAGCTGGAATATAGCGCACCGGGTTATGAGTGCGCACTGGAGACACACTGCACAGAGCCGCATAACATGGGGCTTGACTAGTCACACTCTCCCCACGGTAAGCACGAGGAGTTGGCTCAGGTCTCTAATCTCCTCGTGTTCCCCCCCAATTTTGGGGGGGAGTGGCTTATCGGGCTTCCGTGCTAGCCGTGTCCCCTCGTAACGCTGGGCCCCCTTTGTCGATGTGCATGCATACTTCTGATTGTTTTGATTACGGATGCAAAGAGCAATGACGGTAGGTCACGGCAACCTCTCTCCTCTGTTTCGAGTGCAGCTGAGTCTGAACCACAGCCTGCTCCTGTGTGGTAATAATCTTGACACAGACACAGACTGCTGTCCTAAGCCACTGTGTATGCTGTAGACTCTGTGTCTGCCTCACTGCTCATCCAGGCTAGGATTTATGCCCAGGTGTCTCCCACTGAACCGGTGTCTGGTAAGTCTGTCTTTTTAGAGCAAGTATGTTTTGGCGAATCCAAGGGATATTTTAGTACTTATTTTAATTGTTTGGTTATCCCCTTTTTAATAGTGCTCTCTCAATTTTGTCAGACAACAAAACAGTCATTCCCAACCAAGTATACTGGCCCCTGGGCTCCTGTCCCTGTGACTTCACGTCGCTGTGACCTCACGGTGGGAGCCTGTGATGTGTGCTGCTGCTGTGACAAGGTATTTACATCCATCATTACACATACTGATCCACTTTACCCATGGAAAGAGTAGACATTTTGATTCTGTTTATGTCTGTTCATCAGGTTATGGTGTTTCTGTCATGTGTCTCCCACAGGACTGTTGCCCTGAAGCTGTTTCATGGCCAGTGTCTTTTGGGGCTCTTTGGACAGAAAGTCTCTCCAGTTCCGTATTACCTGTGCTATGCACAGTCTGCTGAAAAAGCCCCCGATTTGTTCCCATTGCTCTGCGTCATCTTGCTGCCTGACAACAATCCCTTCCTTGGACTTTTTTTATGAAGGGGACACAGTGTGAGACACCTATTTCCTATACATTTTTGTGTCTCAAAATCCAGTTGTCATAGAGATAGACTTCGATCTTAATTGGAAGCTTTTTTTTGTTTGCTATATGTCCCTTTTTACTGCATTATCTTTGTCTTGATCTGAAATGTGTTGTCTTCTTCTATACTGTCTTCTATAGCTGCTCCAGCACACCAAAGCCCAGGCCATCTTTCCAAAGTGTAGTGCTGTCAGCTCCACTGCCCACCGATGACTACCAGCAGCGGGATATCTCTCTGTCTCTCTCTGTGTGTCTCTCTCTCTGTCTGTTTGTCTGTCTGTGTTTGTAAGTGAACAGTCAGAACTCTCACAGTAACTGTTATGTCTAATTTCTGTCTTAATCCCTCAGATCTTCCTGGTTGGCCAGTGTGTAGATAATGCCACTGTGACCTTTTTGAAAAACTAAGAGCAGTGTGTGGTCTCCTGTCCTGCCCAACTGGACCCAACCTTACAAATGC
The DNA here is from genome assembly GCF_029448725.1 of Salvelinus fontinalis. NCBI lineage: Eukaryota > Metazoa > Chordata > Actinopteri > Salmoniformes > Salmonidae > Salvelinus > Salvelinus fontinalis. Next base: position 35,815,491 of record NC_074668.1, on the reverse strand, counting down.
CACCAACTGAAGTGAGGGATGGCCAAGGGGGTATGACTCTCTCCCCATGAGCAGAACAATTACTTACTACTTCAACTTGATCGTTATCTGTTTTATTCTGATTGATTTGCATTGTATTTTTGTGTGCTCATTGGGGAAACATTTTAGGTGTAGTCACAGATATCACGGATGAAATGGCTGTTGACCTGAGCCCCTTTGTCTTGAGTCCTGTGGCTGAAGATGGCAGTCCGCTGTGAGCAAATGTAACCTTGAATATAAATTATTCTGGGGAAGGAACAGCCCTACAAGTATCACACTAACCTGCATACTTGGGCACGTCCCTTCTGCTAATGGTAGGGGCCTCTTTCTTTTAGTTTTCCCTGCTGGGTATAACTACGTATCTGTAGTATCATTCAAAAGCTGACGTTGTGTTCGTCACCGATTAACACCTAATTCTCCTGCTGTTGTGTGTTTGTATTTCCTCTTCCTCTCACAGTGGCTTTGACAGACAGTTATTCAGTTGTGTTTCTGGGATGCTTTGGCTTCGCCCAACTCAGGGAACCCAGGTTCGTGCAACCATATACACTTCTTTTAAGCGTTTCAATTTTTTTTATTTTTTTTTTAACCTTTATTTAACCAGGTAGGCAAATTGAGAACACGTTCTCATTTACAATTGCGACCTGGCCAAGATAAAGCAATGCAGTTCGGCACATACAACAACACATAGTTACACATGGAGTAAAACAAACATACAGTCAATAATACAGTGAAAAATAAGTCTATATACAATATGAGCAAGTGAGGTGAAATAAGGGAGGTGAAGGCAAACAAAATATATATATAAATAAATAAAAATATAAAAAGGCCATGGTGGTGAAGTAAATACAATATAGCAAGTAAAAAAACACTGGAATGGTGGTTTGCAGTGGAAGAAGGTGCAAAGTAGAGATAGAAATAATGGGGTGCAAAGGAGCAAAATAAATAAATACAGTAGGTAAAGAGGTAGTTGTTTGGGCTAAATTATAGATGGGCTATGTACAGGTGCAGTAATGAATGAGCTGCTCTGACAGCTGGTGCTTAAAGCTAGTGAGGGAGATAAGTGTTTCCAGTTTCAGAGATTTTTGTAGTTCGTTCCAGTCATTGGCAGCAGAGAACTGGAAGGAGAGGCGGCCAAAGGAAGAATTAGTTTTGGGGGTGACCAGAGAGATATACCTGCTGGAGCGCGTGCTACGGGTGGGCGTTGCTATGGTGACCAGCGAGCTGAGATAAGGGGGGACTTTACCTAGCAGGGTCTTGTAGATGACCTGGAGCCAGTGGGTTTGGCGACGAGTGTGAAGCGAGGGCCAGCCAACGAGAGCGTACAGGTCGCAGTGGTGGGTAGTATATGGGGCTTTGGTGACAAAACGGATGGCACTGTGATAGACTGCATCCAATTTATTGAGTAGGGTTTTGGAGGCTATTTTGTAAATGACATCACCAAAGTCGAGGATTGGTAGGATGGTCAGTTTTACAAGGGTATGTTTGGCAGCATGAGTGAAGGGGAGCTTAATGTGCAACATAAAAAGATGAGACTGATTTTTGACTGACAGTTTCACAGATTTACAGATAAAGCTTTGTGTTATCTCTCTCTGCTTACCAGGTGGGCAGGCCTGTGATTGTTGGGGTTGTGAACACCATGGAAAATGGCACAGTCATACAGAGGACACCAGTCAATCTTTGGAAGCCAGGTAACAGCCATTTTTGTACCATGAATAGTGCACTGGAAAATCAATGGCTTTAAAGGTCTCAATTATCAAACTCTGCACATCTTTATGTACATTTTTATTCAGGCTAAGGCACTAGGATTGGACTATAGTGAGAACCTGACCCAATATATTCTGTTCAGGTAAGTCACTGGATACACACACTGAGAAGTTGATCAAAATACCGCTCAATGCATACAAATGAGAAGGATCCATGTCTCTCTGTAGAATGTTTGACCTTCTTCTTCTACCTCTGTTAGTCAGACTGTGGCCTCTTCAGAGGGCACTGATCACAGCAATACACAAAGCCAGGATGGAGAGCCAGATTTCCTTACCCTGGCTGACTGGTTGATCAAACCCTTTTAACTTTAACTATTAAATCCTAATATTAGCTTAAATATTCACCCTATTAATTCATCATTTTGGCTTTGTTGCTTCTCCATTCCACTTCTGTGACCAACACATAGATGAACTCACAGTTGTGAAACTGAACTGCAGCCAGCCTGTGGGGGGTGGTACTGGAACATGTTCTGGGATTCCGTCCCACCGGCACATCCACGATAGGGTCATTGTGACAGAGGTGGTGGTGGTGGGGGGGTTGTCTCAGTGGGAGATCCAAGCAGTGGAAGTCAGATAAGTGGCAAAAGCCTATAACACTGTCCATTGCCATCACACCTATGTTACCTTTCTGTCTGTGCTGTCCCTCTGTTGAGACAAAACAAAGTGTGATTGAATAAAGTCCTCCTTGTTAGGACTACTGTCTCTGATGTGAGTGTTGCCCCATCTGGGACTCAGTCTTTCCCTGTCACCTTCTCCATCACCTTCACTGATATCCCCATCAACACAGGACCACCCAAAACCAGGTGACCCCTGAAATACTAAAGCCCTCAGAATTGAAATCAACAGCCTCCGTATAATGTTTTTATGACTACGTTGAAAGGTTTGGGAAGTGCTGTGAATAAAACTCTGACGTGGTTCTGCCCTGGTGTCCTTCAGCATTCAGATTAACTTTACAGAGTATGACTTCGACAGGAATGATGTGTGCTGGCCCCAGCTGGCTTTCCCCCTCACCAGGTATTACACAGGTGAGACTCTGCTGTCCCAAGATGTGAAATGTTATAAATAGATGATGGCAGTATGATTAAAGCTTTCCCTCCACCCTTCTACCTCCAGGTGAGTTGTATTTTGTCTCTGGCCAAGGGCCTTATCCTGGTATTTTTCTTCATTGCTGCCTCCATTCTTGGCACTCGATGGAAACAGATCCGACAGGCATGGAGAAGTGCTTTTCTCTAAACCCAGGTATCTGAGAAAGAGTGAGGTAATAATCTGACAAACAACATGCACTAACTCTTCAGGCTTGAATCTGCTTGATCCTGCAGTTTGAAAAATAATGTCTGAACATTGTTATTGATGTAATGAAGTCATGTTCAGGTGGTAAGCTTAACAGTTTCAGCAGGTTTTCATGGTTTATAAGAATGTAAATGATCAAGTTGATTGTATTTTGACATTTTTAAAGAGATTTTTTTACCTTTTGGAAAATCTAATTTTTGATTAACTTGAAATGTGAATCTGGCCTGGGACAAAGATTGCCTATTATATTCATGAGATATTCAAGTGACCGCTCTAACAATGGAAGAGGTGAGATCAGGTGGGACCATTCTAACCAATGAGAGGGCAGATACGAGTGTGAACAACAGGCATAGAGATAGAGGACTCATCTTTGTATCTGTGCCATTCTAGCATCTGCGATGGCATGGACAGTGCAATTGAAAACATCTCCATTTTATAGTAGTCCATTTCCTTCTTCATTGGCTGATTGCTCCCTACTCATAGCAATCCCCACCAAGTTGACTACTTTATTTTAAAGTAGTACATTTTCTTCTTCTTCATTGGCTGATTGCTCCCAAGTCATAGGAATCCCTATATAATAGACAATGTTTGTCCCAGGCCAGATTCACATGTCAAGTTAATAAAAATGCTTTCCCTTACAGCAGACTTTTTTGTACATGATGTTGCTGCTACCGTCGCTTATGACCGAAAATAACTTCTGGACATCAGGACTGTGATTACTCACCACGGACGGGCAGAATCCTTTTTTTCCTTTGACGAGTCTGAACGAGCCCAACGAGAACAATATACTGCTTTCTCGGGAACAGGCATAGATCCCCGTGATTTGCGCAAAGAGGAGTCGGAAAAAAAGGTGCCAGAGGGCAGGCTGCCTTCTGAGAATTTGTAAGCGATCGAATAAACCCCCACTTCCTTCCATTCTGCTAGCAAACGTGCAATCTTTGGAGAATAAAATCGATGACCTACACGGAAGATTAAACTATCAACGGGACATTCAAAACTGTAATATTTTATGCTTCACTGAGTCGTGGCTGAATGACGATATTATCAACATACAGCTGGTTGGTTATACTCTGTACCGGCAGGATAGAACAGCAGCGTCTGGTAAGACAAGGGGCGGCTGACTATGTATTTTTGTAAATAACAGCTGGTGCACGATTTGTAAGGAAGTCTCCAGCTATTGCTCGCCTGAGGTAGAGTATCTCATGATAAGCTGTAGACCACTCTATCTACCTAGAGAGTTTATCTGTATTTTTCGTAGCTGTTTACATACCACCACAGTCAGAGGCTGGCACTAAGACAGCATTGAATGAGCTGTATTTCGCCATAAGCAAACAAGAAGACACTCACCCAGAGGCGGCTCTCCTAGTAGTTGGGGACTTTACTGCAGGGAAACTTAAATCCATTTTACCAAATTTCTGTCAGCATGTTAAATGTGCAACCAGAGGAAAATAAACTCTGGACCACCTTTACTCCACACACAGAGGTGCATACAAAGCTCTCCCTCACCCTACATTTGGCAAACCTGACCATAATTCTATCCTCCTGATTCCTGCTTACAAGCAAAAATTAAAGCTGGAACCACCAGTGACTAGATCAATAAAAAAGTGGTCAGACGAAGCAGATGCTAAGCTACAGGACTGTTTTGCTAGCACAGACTGGAAAATGTTACGGGATTCCTCCGATGGCATTGAGGAGTACACCATATCAGGCATTGGCTTCATCAATAAGTGCATCGATGACGTCGTCCCCACAGTGACTGTACGTACATACCCCAACCAGAAGCCATGGATTACAGACAACATCCGCACTGAGCTAAAGCTTTCAAGGAGCGGGACTCTAACCCTTGAAGCTTATAAGAAATCCCGCTATGCCCTCCGACGAACCATCAAACAGGCAAAGCGCCAATACAGGACTAAGATCGAATCGTACTACACCGACTCTGACGCTCGTCGGATGTGGCAGGGCTTGCAAACTATTACAGACTGCAAAGGGAAGCACAGCCGAGAGCTGCCCAGTGACACAAGCCTACCAGACGAGCTAAACTACTTCTATGCTCGCTTCGAGGCAAATAACACTGAAACATGCATGAGAGCACCAGCTGTTCCGGAAGACCTTTTAAACAGGTCAACATTCACAAGGCCGCAGGGCCAGACGGATTACCAGCACTTGTACTGCAAGCATGCGCTGACCAACTGACAAGTGTCTTCACTGACATTTTCAACCTCTCCCTGTCCGCGTCTGTAATACCAACATGTTTTAAGCAGACCACCACAGTCCCCGTGCCCAAAAACACTAAGGTAACCTGCCTAAATGACTACCGACCCGTAGCACTCACGTCTGTAGCCATGAAGTGCTTTGAAAGGCTGGTCATGTCTCACATCAACACCATTATCCCAGAAACCCTAGACCCACTGCACTTTGCATATCGCCCCAACAGATCCACAGATGTTGCAATCTCTATTGCACTCCACACTGCCCTTTTCCACCTGGACAAAAGGAACACCTACGTGAGAATGCGTTTCATTGACTACAGCTGTGTTCAATCCTGGGACTAAACACCTCCCTCTGCAACTGGATCCTGGACTTCGACGGGCCGCCCCCAGGTGGTAAGGGTAGGTAACAACACATCCTCCACGCTGATCCTCAACACAGGGGCCACTTAAAATTGCCTGGAGGTGTGTTTTTGGTCATTGTCCTGTTGAAAAACGAATGATAGAATGATAGTAAGCGCAAACCAGATGGGATCGCTGCAGAATGCTGTGGTAGCCATGCTGGTTAAGTGTGCCTTGAATTCTAAATAAATCACAAGTGTCACCAGCTAAGCACACCCACACCATCACACCTCCTCCTCCATGCTTCACGGTGGGAACCACACATGCAGAGATCATCCGTTCACCTACTCTGCGTCTCACAAAGACACGGCGGTTGGAACCAAAAATCTCAAAGATTTCCACCGGTCTAATGTCCATTGCTCGTGTTTCTTGGCCCAACAAGTCTCTTCTTCTTATTGGTGTCCTTTAGTAGTGTTTTCTTTGCAGCAATTCGACCACGAAGGCCTGATTGACGCAGTCTCCTCAACAGTTGATGTTGAGATGTGTCTGTTACTTGTATACTCTGTGAAGCATTTATTTGGGCTGCAATTTCTGAGGTTGGTAACTCTAATGAACTTATCCTCTGCAGCAGAGGTAACTCTGCGTCTTTCTTTCCTGTGGCGGTCCGGATTGACTGACCTTCATGTCTTAAAGTAATGGTGGACTGCCGTTTCTCTTTGCTTATTTGAGCTGTTCTTGCCATAATATGGACTTGGTCTTTTTACAAATAGGGCTATCTGCTGTATACCACCCCTACCTTGTCACAACACAACTGATTGGCTCAAACACATTAAGAAGGAAAGACTTTCCACAATTGAACTTTTAACAAGGCACACCTGTTAATTGAAATGCATTCCAGGTCACGACCTCATGAAGCTGGTTGAGAGAATGCCAAGACTATTTAACCTTTATTTATCTGGGCAAGTCAGTTAAGAACAAATTCTTATTTTACAATGACTGCCTACCACGACCAAACCCTCCCCTTACCCGGACTACGCTGGGCCAATTGTTCACCGCCCTATGGGACTCCCGATCACGGCCGGTTGTGATACAGCCCAGGATCAAACCAGGGTCTGTAGTGACGCCTCTAGCACTGAGATGCAGTGCCTTAGACCGCTGTGCCACTCGGCAGCTAAGACAAAGGGTGTTTGATTTGTTTAACACTTTTGGTTACTACATGATTCCATGTGTTATTTCATTGTTTTGATGTCTTCACTATTATTCTACAATGTAGAAAATAATACAAATAAAGAAAAAACTTGAATGAGTAGGTGTGTCCAAACTTTTGACTGGTACTGTATGCTTCAGTAAGGTTGGCTTCTTAGCGTTCATAGCAATGGTTATCACAGAAAATAGATGTTGTGGTGCCAGCTGCAGAAATGTATTTTGGCATTCGAGATTTGACTTCAGAAGTGTTACAGGATGTGTTGAGTGGTGGTGTCCCGTCCACCCAGGCTGTTGGCATGGTGCAGGAGCAGATAGGGTCAAAGTAGTGGAATTTGGTAGTGGGCTTTTAATGAGTGTAGAGTTAGTTGGTAGGGTGTTTTTATAATATTTTTGTTTTGTTTTTCCTTTTCCCATTTTGTTTCACAAAGTATAATGGATTTATATTATAGTCCAGTTGAAGGCGGTAATGCAACATATTGGATGCCTTCCGCCGTTAAACTCAAAAGAAGAAGAAGACTTGCCGAGTTGGATGATGGTTGGGTCAAGTCGGAGCTCCTTTTTCCCACTGAGTTACCAGTCGTCTTGAACGCACTGAAGTCGGAGATTTCCGAGTTGTTTTGAACGCGGCATAACCTGCATACAAGCTCCATATCAATGGGCGCATGAGTATTTAACCGAGTTGGATGATAGTTGGGTCAAGTCGGAGCTCCTTTTTCCCACCGAGTTACCAGTCGTCTTGAACGCACTGAAGTCGGAGATTTCCGAGTTGTTTTGAACGCGGCATAACCTGCATACAAGCTCCATATCAATGGGCGCATGAGTATTTAAAGCGAGTTAGTATTTATTTAAGTTTCAAGTTTAAAATGTGCTTATAGTAATAGTTATCTACCGGAACGTTTCTACTGTCAGAAGCCAGCTTACATTACCACAACTTGATTGAGAAGAGAGTTTACGGAACCATCTAACGCTAGCTAGTGACAGAGTGGACCTTCTGGTTCGCTAAATCGATAGCCACGTTAATATGGTTACAGCAAGATGACTTCAACAACCACTTCAACGGGAACTTCTTGAGACTCACTGGACTGGAGACGCGTCACTCATGGGCCAATGATTGACACGGTGTTGAAGTGAATGCACCGGTAGTTTGCGAGCCAGCCAGCCAGCTAGCTGCTAGCTTGCCTGCTAGCTAGCTACTTCTAAGACGCCGGAGCTCACCGGTGAGATTGTTCGTCCGCTAAGCCTACCCAGGGAAGTGGTTTGGGCTCGTGACTAATATTAGCTGTAGCTGAAACTAGCAAGCCGGTTGTATTGTGTGAGGAGAAGAGCAGGCTGTCAAGATGGGCTCGTTGTTCCGAAGTGAAGAGATGTGTTTGACCCAGCTGTTTCTGCAGTCTGGATCAGCGTACGACTGCATCAGCGAACTGGGAGAAATGGGTATGGTGGAATTCAGAGACGTAAGTATTGATCCCCAAATAAACTGTCATCTAACTAGCACAGCTGTATTAAAACAAATTGAAAAGTTATTCTCTCTTTGGTGCTGTTGTATTGTGAGCTCTCACTGTCAGACATGAGCAGGGATGTAGTATGTTGCCCATGGGTTTCCCTAACACAAGAACTGACACAAGATGGCTTATATAACAAGTCAAGTCTAACCATACTGAGTACAGTAGATTGTGCTTGCTTTACCGATGTTAACAGGTTCTTGTGAGGAGTCTGGACCAGTTTGATTTCATTCGTTGCAACTTGCCCTGTAGAGCAGTGGTCACCAACCTTTCCTGAGGCAAGACCACTTTGAGTCAAAATTCAAGCAGAGATCTACTGCTCAGATTTTTTTTAAACATGATTTAAAAAAACGTAAGTGAGGCAACAATAACCAATTAAAAACAGTTTTGTAGTAATGAGGTTTTGCATTATGCTATAGGCCCAATACATAATCACTGCGTATTGGCTATGCTAGATTTGTACTGGCGATGTTGTTCTCCTCAGATAATTAAAAAATGATTTAAACAATTGAGGTATATGATCACTCTGGTAATATATAATTTGTTGTATTACTTGTGAGGCACAGCTAAGTAAGCATAATGTTTTTTTTTTTTTTTTTTTACTGGACTGATGGCCTGCATCTGATGGTCAGTCTGAGGGGAGTGAGGGAACAGTGTGAGGCACTCCAACCTGACTCACTGTCCCACCGCCCTCTTTCCCTCAGCTGAGAAAAGGGCACACAGTCTTCCAGCTGATGTTGTTACTCCTATGACCAGAGAAAGGGAAATATTCCTTGGTATTTTAAAAATACACAAGTCGCTAATAATAACACAAGCTTATCAGAACACTCTTCTATACTCATTCATTGCAGCTGCAATGCTGGTGGCTTATAAATGTGTTGAATAAAATGTTGACAGTGCTGAATAACAATTTAAATATGAACTTACAAACAGTAGCTCTTTGCTGTATTCGTTGAGTCGCTAGTCATGGTTTTAATTTTTGAAATCTCACAGTATCAACATTGCTGTACATTTCAGGTTTCTTTTTACAGTCTATGGCTCGAGGAAACTTTGCAGACTCGGTGATCTGGCCTATCTGATTGGCCAGTGGTAGGCCTTTAGGTGCACTTGATTTGCTCTCTGCCTGCTGGGTATGCAGAGTTCTACCTTCAGACACATGAAATGGTTAAATGGGAACTTTGATTTCCTGGTGCTAGAGCTGCTGAATCAAGTGCACCTACCGCCAACAGTGTGAAACGAATACAAAAACATAGGAACAAAAATGCCGTTATCGTTGCGTTTAACAGAAATGTCTTGTGGTCGACCTAGAAATGCCTTGGAGAACGATCAGTCGAATCACGATCAACCGGTTGCTGACCACTGCTGTAGAGTATAATGTGGATTGTTGGCGATAATTTGCAAAATCCAGTCACTGCTCAGACAGGTGTGTGTTTGTGGTGAAAGTTTCAATGTGGCTCTGCTCCTACTGTTTCAGCTCAACCCCAGCGTGAATCTATTCCAGCGGAAGTTTGTCACTGAGCTAAAAAGATGTGAGGAGATGGAGAGAATTTTAGGTAAGGATAAAACCCATCGGTTTAATCTTTAATAAGTGATGATGGGTGTGATTCACTCCTGAATAACTCCACAACATTCACACTTAGTTACTGTGTAAATCCCACTCTCCATGGCCATGGTAAAGTTATGAGATACACTGCTCTGGCCAATGAGTCTCGTCCAAGGCAGCTTAACTCAGGCTTAATTTGAGGCCAATGCTTGGAGATTAAATTTAGGTCCCCAAAAAAGCAAAGTACAAGGGGCGTTGGGGTGAGTTGTGAGTTTCTCAGAAATGTGAGCTACTGAGAGGAAAGGATAAGTGTGAGGCAGAGTACATTTGACTCTTGAGGACTTTCAACACTGCTCTGTCCTTAGCCCCGGGCTGTCCTTAGCCCTGGAAAAAGGGTGTTTTCACATATAGTCCTCTTTAAAAGAACCGATCTCAGTTCTCTTTAAAGTGGACTCTGAGGTAAAGAAAAAGAGAAGCAAAATAACTGTTCTCTTTGTATTCACACTGCCCTTGCATTTGAATGAGGACTCAACTATTTTGTGGACAGAGTCCTCTTTGCTTTCACATTGCTATGTTTAGAAAGGAACCAAGATGCTTTTTCTAACATGCACTCTGGGTTTTTACAAAGTGCAGGCTAGATACAGTGCATTCTGAAAGTTTTCAGACCCCTTTACTTTTTCCACATTTTGTTACGTTACAGCCTTATTCTAAAATGGATCAAATAAATTCCTCATCAGTCTACACACAATACCCCATAATGAAAAAGCGAAAAACAGTTTTATTTGTATTTTAGCAAATGTATTAAAAATGGAAATACCTTATTTGCATAAATATTCAGACCCTTTGCTATGAGACTCGAAATTGAGCTCAGAAGCATCCCGTTTCCATTTATCATCTTTGAGATGTTTCAACAACTTGATTGAAGTCCACCTGTGGAAAATTCAATTGCTTGGACATGATTTGGAACAGCATACACCTGTCTATATATATATATTTATTTTTTTGTCCATGTCAGAGCAAAAACCAAGCCATGAGGTCGAAGGAATTGTCCTTCCTAGAGCTGGCCGCCCGGCCAAACTGCGCAATCGAGGGAGAAGGGCCTTGGTCAGGGAGGTGACCAAGAGCCCAATGGTCACTCTGACAGAGCTCTAGAGTTCCTCTGGAGATGGGAGAATCTTCCAGAAGGAAAACCATCTCTACAGCACTCTACCAATCAGGGCTTTATGATAGTGGCCAGAAGTAAAAGGCACATGAAAGCCCGCTTGGAGTTTGCCAAAAGGCACCTAAAGACTTTCAGGCCATGAGAAACAAGATTCTTTGGTCTGATGAAACCAAGATTGAACTCTTTGGCCTGAATGCCAAGCACACAGCCAAGATGATGCAGGAGTGGCTTCGGGACAAATCTCTGAATGTCCTTGAGTGGCCCAGCCAGAGCCCAAACTTGAACCCAATTGAACATCTCTGGAGAGACCTGCAAATAGATGTGCAGCGATGCTCCTCATCCAACCTGACAGGGCTTGAGAGGATCTGAAGAGAAGAATGGAAGAAACTCCCCAAATACAGGTGCGCCAAGCTTGTAGTGTCATACCCAAGAAGACTCAAGGCTGTAATCGCTGCCTAAGGTGCTTCAACAAAGTATTGAGCAAACGGTCTGAATACTTATGTAAATGTGATATTTCAGTTTTGTATTTTTCTTTACATTTGCATAAATGTATAACCTGTTTTTGCTTTGTCATTATCGGGTGTTGTGTGTGGATTGATGATGGGGGGGAAACGATGTAATCAATTTTAGAATAAGGCTGTAACGTAACAAGATGTGGAAAAAGTCAAGGGGTCTGAACTTTACGATTGCGCTTTATACCTACTTACATTTTGGAAGCTAATAGATTGCATTTAGTTCAAATCTGAGATATTGTAATCAGAAGATACTATAAACATGTCCATTTTATTGGTAACAGAATAAATAGCAATAGAATAACTGCAGAATAAATAATGCTGTAATTTGAAAATTGTATGCTCAAGGTAGAGCTAGAATAGATTATGTACCATATGCTGTGATTCTCACCAACTATATTGTCTAATCACACTATTCAAACCCCACAAGCAATAAACATCTTATGAAGCTATCTTAGTCTATATGTCACATATTGCAAACAAATAATCTAAACTAAAAACTCCACACATTTTGGAATTTCTGTGCGTCATTGACAATCGCTAATCAATATCCAAAAACGGCAAAATAAAATTCTGCGAACCTGCACATCTTCTCTCATTTGTGGCACCAATGTGAGGGTTTATGCCAGGGGAAACGGTGTTACAGTAGTCTAGTGTGTGGTGCGGGAATAATGACCAGCAAACCTGGGGAGCTTTGCATTCACATTGTCCTAAAAAAAAGGACACCGGACTGCGGAATTCAAGCAAACCGAACTCAGACCACCTCTTGAGATGTTCTTCGTACAGTTCGCTTCAGGGGCTCTTTTGAGGGGTCTGAGTTCACACTGCCCAAAAAATTAAGCAAACTGCTCTGAGTTCACAAAAATTTCCTGAAAGGGCCTTAGGACTGGCCCTGGGATAGCTTATCCCGTGTTCACACAAGCATTTGTTAACCTTGGGCTAAGCTTTAGCCCTGGACTAAGGATTCACATTTGTATCCCAAAGCCCTGGACTAACAGACGAATGCAACACTCGACCAAAGGTGGAAAGTAACAAACTATTCTCATTACTGTAATTGAGTGGCTTTTCCAAGTACTTGTATTTTCAAAGTCAGTTTTTTTAAAGCTGCAATATGTTACTTTGTCTTTAAAAAAAGTTTTTAAAAGTTCTAAAGCTCTTAAGTTGCTAGTGATCATCCAATGTGATTTCAACAGTAACAATATTGTGCCTCCAGCCTACCTGAAAACTGCTGCATTCAATTTCCCTGTTGGGTTGGATTTTCCCGCCAGATTTACAACTGCGTATAATGAATTACGAGTTTCCGGAGGCAGTGCCAGATCAGACTGAGATATGAATGGAACTTTGATGCCCATATGGCAGATACGGGTAGCACACAACTTGCCTTAGCAGTTCGGACCCCATCTAACATTAAGAAACTAGAGGACGACCGATTCTGATTTTTAAACGCTGATACCGATTTATTGGAGGACACAAAAAGCCGGTACCGATTTAATCGGACGATTTTTATTTTAAACTTTTTAAAATTATTATTTAAAAAATATATATATTTTAAATATATTTGTAATAATGACAATTACAACAATACTGAATGAACACTTATTTTAACTTAATATAATACATCAATAAAATCAATTTAGCCTCAAATAAATAATGAAACATGTTCAATTTGGTTTAAATAATGCAAAAACAAAGTGTTGGAGAAGAAAGTAAAAGTGCAATATGTGCCATGTAAAAAATCTAAAGTTTTTAAATTCCTTGCTCAGAACATGAGAACATATGAAAGCTGGTGGTTCCTTTTAACATGAGTCTTCAATATTCCCAGGTAAGAAGTTTTAGGTTGTAGTTATTATAGGACTATTTCTCTCTCTACCATTTGTATTTCATATACCTTTGAATTTGTATGTTCTAATAGGTACTTTAGTATTGCCAGCCTAATCTCGGGAGTTGATAGGCCTGAAGTCTTAAACAGCGCAATGCTTGAAGCATTGTGAAGAGCTGCTGGCAATCGCAGGAAAGTGCTGTTTGAATGAATGCTTACGAGCCTGCTGCTGCCTTACACCGCTCAGTCAGACTGCGCTATCAAATCATAGACTTAATTATAATATAATAACACACAAATACGAGCCTTAGGTCATTAATATGGTCAAATCCGGAAACTATCATTTCGAAAACAAAACGTTTATTCTTTCAGTGAAATACGGAACCGTTCTGTATTTTATCTAATGGGTGGCATCCATAAGTCTAAATAGTGCTGTTATATTGCACAACCTTCCAATGTTACGTCATAATTATGTAAAATTCTGGCATATTAGTTTGCGATGAGTCAGGTGGCCCAAACTGTTGCATACACTCTGACTCTGCGTGCAATGAACGCAAGAGAAGTGACACAATTTCCCTAGGTAATGTTGCCTGCTAACATGAATTTCTTTGAACTAAATATGCAGATTTAAAAAAAAATATTATTCTGTGTATTGATTTTAAGAAAGGCATTGATGTTTATGGTTAGGTACACATTAGTGCAATGACAGTGCCTTTGTCGCGAATGCACCATTTGGCGAAGTAGGCTGTGATTCAATGATAAATTAACAGGCACCACATCGACGATATGCAACGCAGGACAAGCTAGATAAACTAGTAATATCATCAACCATGTGTAGGTAACTAGTGATTATGTTAAGATTAGATTTTTTTTATAAGCTAAACTTAATGCTAGCTAGCACCTTACCTTGGCTCCTTGCTGCACTCGCATAACAGGTAGTCAGTCTGCCGAGCAGACTCCTCGTGGAGTGCAATGTAATCGGCCATAATCGGTGTCCAAAAATGCAGATTGTTATGAAAACTTGAAATCGGCCCAAATTAATCGGCCATTCCGATTTAACCGGTCGACCTCTAAAAGAAACGGGGAACTTAAGAGCCAACAGGCGAAAAGGGGAAAAGGATTGCGCCCGGGCCAAGACAAGTCGAGAGTGAACCTCCTATTTGCGTTCAAAGTGGAGAGAGCGAAGGGATTCAAAACTGACCTGCTGAAAAGGTAAGACATACGTTAGCTAATGTAGCTATCTTGCTAGCTAGATATAAAGTGATGTGTTGCATTTTAGTTGAAAATATAGAAGTGAGTGTTATAGCTACTATGGATTACTTGTTTGGAATGTTGTTTTCAGGCCATGCTAGCGCAGCTAGCTTGTTAGCTAGCTGACTGCAACATTATTTTGTTTCATTTTCATTTAGAATATTGCTTCGCTATTTGTAGCTAGCTATACAGTTGAAGTCGGGAGTTTACATACACCTTAGCCAAATACATTTAAACTCAGTTGTTCACAATTCCTGACATTTAATCCTAATAAAAATTCCCTGTCTTAGGATCACCACTTTATTTTAAGAATGTGAACTGTCAGAATAATAGAAAGTGATTTATTTCAGCTTTTATTTCTTTCATCACATTCCCAGTGGGTCAGAAGTTTACATGCACTCAATTAGTATTTGTTAGCATTGCCTTTAAATTGTTTAACTTGGGTCAAATGTTTTGGGTAGCCTTCCACAAGCTTCCCACAATAAGTTGGGTGAATTTTGGCCAATTCTTCCTGACAGAGCTGGTGTAACTGAGTCAGGTTTGGAGGCCTCCTTGATCTCACACGCTTTTTCAGTTCTGCCCACACATTTTCTATAGTATTGAGGTTAGGGCTTTGTGATAGCCACTCCAATACCTTGACTTTGTTGTCCTTAAGCCATTTTGCCACAACTTTGGAAGTATGCTTGGGGTCTTAGTCCATTTGGAAGACCCATTTGCGACCAAGCTTTAACTTCCTGCCTCTTGATGCCATCTATTTTGAAGTGCACCAGTCCCTCCAGCAGCAAAGCACCCCCACAACATGCTGCCACCCCTGTACTTCACGGTTTGGATGATGTTATTCGGCTTGCAAGCCTCCCCCTTTTTCCTGCAAACATAACGATGGTCATTATGGCCAAAAAGTTCTATTTTAGTTTCATCAGACCAGAGGACATTTCTCCAAAAATTACAGTCTTTGTCCTCATGTGCAGTTGCAAACCGTAGTCTGGCTTTTTCATGGCGGTTTTAGAGCAGTGGCTTCTTCCTTGCTGAGCGGCCTTTCAGGTTGTCGATATAGGACTCGTTTTACTGTGGATATAGATACTTTTGTGCGTGTTTCCTCCAGCATCTTCACAAGGTCCTTTGCTCTTTTGGGAATGATTTGCACTTTTTGCATCAAAGTACGTTCATCTCTAGGAGACAGAACGCGTCTCCTTCCTGAGCGGTATGACGGCTGTGTGGTCACATGGTGTTAATACTTGCGTACTATTGTTTGTACAGATGAACGTGGTACCTTCAGGCGTTTAGAAATTGCTCCCAAGGATGAACCAGACTTGTTGAGGTCTACAATTATTTTTCTGAGGTCTTGGCTGATTTTCTTTTTCCCATGATTTTCCCATGATGTCAAGCAAAGAGGCACAGAGTTTGAAGGTAGGCTTGAAATACATCCACAGGTACACCTCCAATTGACTCAAATGATGTCAATTAGCCTATCAGAAGCTTCTAAAGCCCTGACATCATTTTCTGGAATTTTCCAAGCGGTTTAAAGGCACAGTCAACTTAATGTATGTAAACTTCTGACCCACTGGAATTGTGATACAGTGAAATAATCTGTCTGTAAACAATTGTTGGGAAAATGACTTGTCATGCACAAAGTAGACGTCCTAACCGATTGCCAAAACTATAGTTGTTAACAAGAAATTTGTGGAGTGGTTGAAAAACGAGTTTTAATGACTCCAACCTAAGTGTATGTAAACTTCTGACTTCAACTGTATGTATCCTTGTCCTTGTGTTATATTTCTAATGTCTGTGATCTTAACTGTGCATCTGATTGGCTAGCCAGCTAATTCACTTCACAATAGTGGCACGGAATAGCCATGATCATCATTTGACGACAAAGCTCTAGCTAGAAAATATATTTCAACAAAAATATTGCAGCTTTTTTAGTTATAACAGGGAGCAATCGACATCAACACCTACCAAGTGTAGTGTGTTTCCAGCCCCACCATTGTCAAGTATTGAATCAGATCGGGAAGCAGGCTTCAGCAAAGTATTTTTGGCCATGTCTGTTCCAACTTTATTTTTCCCCTAGCTGGCCAAGAACAATAATATTTCTACTAAAAATGAAGTAGACATCTGCAAATGCTAGGCATCTATGTGGCTATCTATGTGGCACTTGTAGTAATGAAATTCTATAGACAGAATAATATTTGGTGAGCATTTTATCTTTCAGCTACAGGAGACTCTACAATAACAAGTCTCGAAGGTGAAGTGTCTAAGCATTGACAACTTCAGAGGTCTACTAAACCTACATCCCAGAACTTCAGAGAGCAGTGTTAAGAAGTCTGGGCGCTCAATTGTTGCTACCAAGAAGAATGACCCTGAGATCAAATGAACCAAGACTCCATGATGTGCCTCCACCAACAACGGCTGAGCTGCTACAACTTCAAGTAGATATCACCACACAACACAGGATGCAGTTAGCACACCTTTTGAATGGGGAAGGAGCTTTCCCTCATGTCAGACTTAGTGGTTCCTGGGAATTTGTGAAAATATTTCTGAGTGCTCTGTAGGTTGTTGAAAGAGGGTGGCCTACAACCAAACATGAATCATATGTAAATATGGGAAGTTTGTGTGGGCAACAAACTTGTGTATGAAACAATATTTGTGTGTTCTTTATCTAGCATATAGGCATCATATTGTAATTTTGAAGTGGTTTTAGAATTATTTACTAAACTGGTTTCCTTTATCTATGCTCTGGATGGTTTTCACTTCAAATTAGCAGACTTACAGTAGGGCACTGATCTAGAAAAATGGACTTCCCTGGTGTAAATACAGTACAAAACAAGTCAGTCAGATTACACAGATCATGTCAAATAAATGTTTATTAGGGAGATAAACAACGTAGTCTCCAAAATAACAAAAACACAGTAAGGAAAACAATTAAAAAATATATATTTGAAATGATGCAAAACATACAAACCTCAACGATATCACCCTGCTCACACCCACATCTCCAGCGCCTGCATCACCCTCCGCCACATGACCTCAAACTGCACCATTTTGTTTCTCTCCGATGGAAGACATTCAGATAAAGTACTGAACTGCTATCACCCAGACCTAGGGGAAAAAATCATTACTATAAGAATATTTTGACGATAAATACACAACGCAGAGACAGAGGACGAGAAGTCAATAGAGTAATAACGATCAATGGAAATAGTTGGTTTTCAGTTCAACATCTGTTAGGAATGTCAGTCCTGAACTTATGTTGTGGTACGTTCGCATTGGTCCAACCTGAAATAGGATAGAGTTTTATTGCAAGGAATTCTAACTAGTCAGCCACAGGCTAGGGCTGGGTTATAAACTGCATCCTGGCTATTTGTTCACTGGAGAGAACCACAGGAGAGGGTCACTGAGGGAGCATCACTAAGAACCAGGAGAATGAACATCTACCATCTACCTCCCAAGTTTTGTCCCATTTGAATAAACCTATTTTTCTCCCCCTGATTTGCTTTGGGGTCTGTGTTAAAGAATAAAATCAACTGCTTAACATTACTTAAAGATAGGAAAAATATTAAATTTGGTGCTAATTGGGATCCAAGTGACGAATAAAGTACAGTGTAGTCATGGAAAGTGTTCAAATCGGGTTAAAGTTCTCTACTGCAATGGATTTCCATCATTGATTCTTGAGAAGTTGTTTTTGAGATCAGTGTAGATCTGCATTCAACATACTAACCGAAGCATGTTTGTTTTGCGAAATATTCGCTATGTATGTGGACACCCCTTCAAATGTATGAATTCTGCTGTTTTCAGCCACAACCGTTGATGACAGGTGTATAAAATCGACCACACAGCCATGCGATCTCCATAAACAAACATTGGCAGTAGAATGTCCCGTACTGAAAATCTCCAGTGACTTGCAATGTGGCACCGTCATAGGATGCCACCTTTCCAACAAGTCAGTTCGTCAAATTTCTGCTGGGTTTGGAATCTGGGTTTGGAGAATGATACCTGCCCGAATGCGTAGTGCCAACTGTAAAGGAAGAATGGTCTGGGGCTGTTTTTCATGGTTCGGGCTTGGCCCCTTAGTTCCAATGAAGAAAATCTTAACGCTACAGCATACAATGACATTCTTGACAATTCTGTGCTTCCAACTTTGTGGCAACAATTTTCCCTTGCCTGTTTCAGCAAGACGATGACCCCGTTGTGAGGCGTGGTGTGGGCGAGCGGTTTGCTGATGTCACCGTTGTGAATAGAGTGCCCCATGGTGGGGTTACGGTATGGGCAGGCATAAGCTATGGACAACGAACACAATTGCTGGTCACAGAATTGTGAGGAGATCCTGAGGCCCTTTTTTTTTTTTTTTTAGGTATCTGTGACCAACAGATTCATATCTGTATCCCAGTCATGTGAAATCCATAGATTAGGAGCTAATTCATTTATTTCAATTGACTTATTTCCTCATGAACTCTAACCTAATGTGCAGCACAGCATCGCTCAACTCAGACGGCGGTGTGTAGCCTACTGTAACTGCTGGCAAAGTAATTCAAAGCCTGTACTTTATCACTCAGGATATAACTTTCCAGTGCTACTATTTTTGCCATGTAGGCCTAATTTTGTTATTAAAACAAAATCAGTTAACCCCATAGTAGAATAGTTTTTACCTATTTACCCAGTCAGCTTGTGTATTTTATGTGATATAAATATTCCTCGAAAGACATTCAAGTTGCGAGAGCCATGAGAGGGGAAACATGTACGATTCTGATTAGCAGTCAATACACAACACTTCCCTGAAAGCAGTTTTGGCAAATGTAGTTTGAAAAAAAAGTTGGGGATCCCAGTTTTACGTTGCTACCACGTTTATTTATCTACTCCTTCAATTGCCGGTGTGGCATCGTTTTACAAATGCAGTTTTACAACCTGAGTTTTAAGAATGGTTTTGGCACAACAGAGCTTATAAAGGGGAAATGTCCTCTTAAAAGAGTAATGAAATACTTTGTAATAGAAAAAAAACAAAAGTCGAATTGAGTGAAATTATTTTTATTCATTATAGAAAATAATTAATAATATCAATCAGGATGTTGTGTCCAATGGGGTAAATGCAGATGGATGCAGGTCACTGAACTAAATTACTATCGCCCGTGGCACGCACTTCTGTCATCATGAAGTGCTTTGAGAGGCTAGTCAAGGATCATATCACCTCCACCTTACCCGACACCCTAGACCCACTCTAATTGGCATACCGCCCCAAGAGATCCACGGAGGATGTAATCGCACTGCACACTGCCCTATCCCATCTGGACAAGAGGAATACCTATGTAAGAATGCTGTTCATTAACTACAGCTCAGCATTCAACAACATAGTCCCTTCCAAGCTCAGGACCCTGGGATTGAACACCTCTCTGCAACTGGTTTTTGGACATCCTGATGGGCCGCCCCCAGGCGGTCAGGGTAGGCAACAACACATCTGCCACACTGACCATCAACACGGAGGCCCCTCAGGGGTGTGTTCTTTGTGCCCTTCTGTACTCCCTGTTCACCCAGGACTGCGTAGCCGCGCACGACTCCAACACCAAGTTTGCTGACGACACAACAGTGGTAGGACTGATTGACAATAAATCAGAATATAGGGAGGAAGTCCAAGACCTTATCAGCCAGACAGAGGAGCTGATCGTGGACTACAGGAACTGGAGGGCGAGCACACCCCCGTCCACATTGATTGGGCTGTAGTGGAGCAGGTCGAGAGCTTCAAGGACATCTGTGTTCACATCACTAAGGAATTAACATTGTCCACACACCCACACAGTTGTGAACAGGGCACGACAGCGTCTTTCCCCCTTCAGGAGGCAGAAAAGATTTGTCATGGGCCCTCATCCTCAAAAAGTTATACAGCTGCACATGAGAGCATCTTGACTGGCTGCATCACCGCTTGGTATGGCAACTGCAAGGCATCCGACCGCAAGGCGCTACATAGGGTGGTGAGTACGGCCTAGTACATCACTGGGGCCGAGCTCCCTGGCAACCATGACCTCTATCAACCAGGTGGCGTAAGAGGAAGCCCCAACAAATTGTGAAGACTCCAGCCACCCAAACCATAAACTATTTTCTCTGCTTCCGCACGGCAAGCGATACCAGTGCACCAAGTGTGGAACCAACAGGACCCTGATCAGCTTCTACCTCCACCCCAAGCCATAAGACTGCTAAACAAGACTGCTAAATAGCTAATCAAATGGCTCCCCAGACTACCTGCATTGACCCTTTTTTGCACTGACTCTCTGCACACAAGCTGGATTCTACTCACACATACACTGACACCCCAACACACACACTCACTTTTTTACACTAACTCTCCCGCACTGGCTCTATGCACACATGACTCTACCCACACACTCACATATACTGACACCCCAATATGTACACACACATTCACACTCACCACATGCTGCTGCTACCGTCTTATCTATCCTTTTGCCTAGTCACTTTACCTCTATATGTACATAGCTACCTCAATTACCTCGTATCCCTGCATATTGGCGTTATTGGTACTCTCTGTATAGACAGCTCCTTCAGAAAATATTCACACCCCTTGACTTTTTATGTTGTATTACAGCCTATATTTTAAATGGATTAAATTGAGATTTTTTTGTCACTGGCCTACACACAATATCCCATAATGTCAAAGTGGAATAATATTTTTAGAAATATTTACATATTACTACATAATGAAAAAGCTGAATAGTCTTGTCAGTAAGTATTCAACCCCTTTGTTATGGCAAGCCTAAATCACTACAAAGATACAGCCGTCCTTCCTAACTCAGTTGCCAGAGAGTAATGAAACTGCTCAGGGATTTCACTATGATGCAAATGGTGACTTTAAAACAGTTACAGAGTTTAATGGCTATGATAGGAGAACTGAGGATGGATCAACAACATTGAAGTTGCTCCACAATACAAACCTAATTGACAGAGTGAAAAGAAGGAAGCCTGTACATAATACACATATACCAAAACACGGATCCTGTTTGCAACAAGGCACTAAAGTAATACTGCTGAAAATGTGGCAAAGCAATTCACTTTTTGTCCTGAATACATAGTGTTATGTTTGGAGCAAATCCAATACAACACATCACTGAGTACACATCACTCTCCATATTTTCAATTGTAGTGGTGGCTGCATCATGTTTGGGTATGCGTGTAATTGTTAAGGACTGGGGAGTTTTTTAGAATAAGAAGGAAACGGAATAGAGTGAAAAACTGGTTCAGTCTGCTTTTCACCAAACACTGTGAGATTAATTCAACTTTCAGCAGGACAATAACTTAAAACACAAGGCCAAATCTACACTGGAGTCGCTTACCATGAAGGCAGGGAATGTTCCTGAGTCACCAAGTTACAGTTTTGACTTAAATCCGACTTAAATCTATGGCAAGACTTGAAAATGGTTGTTTAAGAGTGATCAACAACCAATTTGACAGAGCTTGAAGAATTTTGAAAAGAATAATGGGCAAATATTGTACATTCCAGGTATGCAAAGGACTTAGACTTACCCTTAAAAACTCTCAGCTGAAATCGCTGTCAAATGTGATTCAGTGGTGTAAATACTTTTGTAAATGTGATATTTCAATTTTCAATAAATGTTTTCACTTTGACATTATGGGGTATTGTGTGTAGATGGGTAAGAACATGTAAACATACACCTGTTGTACACCTGTTTACGAAGCATGTGACATAACATTTGATTTGAATTTAAGAAAATGTTTTGTTTTTCTGTCTTGAATAAAAGTAATAATGGAAAAGATTAATGGCTGGGTCTTGACTTGTTTATTAAATTGTATTATGTAGTCTCTGTTTGTGTAGCCAGAAGGCTGACATTTCGTTTATTTTATGCAGTGACTACATTTTTTATTTTTTTTTAACAAAACCTTGAGATGATAATTAAATGTATTGCTAGAATAGGCCTACCATTGATTTTCAGGCTAATGAATGAAAACGAATGCAATAAGTCAATCTTAGCTGTTATATATAAAATATAGCATACCTTAGAATGTCACATGATTCACGGCGGGTTTGGATTCGTGGGCAAAATATAAGCAAAACATGCAACACTTTCAAATATTTTACTGAGTTACAGTTCATCATATAAGGAAATCAGTCAATTTAAATAAATTCATTAGGCCCTAATCTATTGATTTCACATGACTGGACAGGGGTGCAGCCATCAGTTGGCCTCGGGGGGCACCCTCCCCAGACGATTCCGCAGGTGAAGAAGGGATGTGAAGGTCCTGGGCTGGCGTGGTTACACGTGGTCTGCGGTTGTGAGGCCGGTTGGACATACCGCCAAATTCTCTAAAATTCTCTAAAACAACATTGGAGCCAGCTTATGGTAGAGAAATTAACATTCAATCTCTGGCAAACAGCTCTGGTGGACATTCCTGCTGTCAGCATGCCAATTGCACGTTTCCTCAACTTGAGACAGCTTTGGCGTTGTGTGACAAAACTGCACATTTTAGAGTGGCCTTTTATTGTCCCCAGCACAAGGTGCACCTGTGCAATGATAATGCTGTTTAATCGGCTTCTTTATATGCCACACCTGTCAGGTGGATGGATTATCTTGGCAAAGGGGAAATGCTCACTTACAGGGTTGTAAATGTAACAGTATAACTTTAAACCGTCCCCTCGCCCCGACACGGGCGCGAACCAGGGACCCTCTGCACACAACAACTGACACCCACGAAGCGTCGTTACCCATCGCTCCACAAAAGCCACGGCCCTTGCAAAGCAAGGGGCAACACTACTTAAGTCTCAGAGCAAGTGACGTAACTGATTGAAATGCTACTAGCGCGTACCCGCTAACTAGCTAGCCATTTCACATCCGTTACATAAACACATTTGTGCACAAAATTTTTGAGAAATAAGCGTTTTGTGCGTATGGAAAATTTCTGGTATTTTGTATTTCAACTCATGCAACATGTGACCAATTTTCCATGTTGTGTTTATATTTTTGTTCAGTGTAGTTAGTTTGAAGTTCACAACTAAATATTTGCCAGCAAGATATCTTATACCTATTAAGTTAACTGTCTAAAATTTGCTAAATGCTATGCAGTTGTGCATTTGGTTTGCTAATTTAGTAGCTAGTTAGCTATCAAACAAGCTTTGCTTGGTGACCGCAGAGAATCCCCTCCTGGATCAAGAGCCTTGTTGTCTAATATTTATTTTGTGCGTGCAGCAAACTGTGAGTCAGATTGTTTTGTTACTTGTATAACTTTATGAGCTGGGATGTCTGTCCTACAAATACTTTAGTCCAGAGACTGTATAAAATGTTTGCACTCGTTAGCATTCTCTATGGAATTTTACATTTACTTGTTAGCATTGCTAACCTTTGGATATCAGAGGATCAGTGGGGTTTTTAGAATAGTGGCCCTTGTGTTCAGTGCCGGTATTACTGCATATCCTGGTATGGCACAAGGTCGGTATGACAATCTGGGTACCGCCCAAGCCTAGATTATATGCTTTTTAAATAGCACTTCTGATTTGAACAGGAATACCAGTATGTCCGGGAATTTCATGCACCTTTTCTATTTAAGGAAAATTGTTAGCTAGCTAAGGGCTACCATACTGCTCTTGAGAATCCAAGGGGCCATACCCAGTAGTATTGTCAGAAGGACAAAGGACTATCAATGCATGCCAAAGTAATGTTCTGTGAATGCATAACTATGGTAGTCAAAATGCATTGTTTTACACTACTTTTTTCCAGTGTGATAGCTAATGTATCTACTAAATTAGCTAGCTTATATAGCGATCTAATAATATTTTACCAGGCAGAGAAACTCACGGTAGCTACAACATTATTACAAGTTATTGTACCTAACATTGCTACCTTTCTGGCAAATATGAGTACTTTTTTTTCAATGTGAAAACAAATAATTTTACCCAGTGTATAATGTTTTTACCTGTTCTCAATACATTGTTAAATGGAATAGATGTATCTTTTCATTCTTGTCCGTAGTATTATTTGCATCCACTTTCAGTCTCAAATTCCATGCACCCTAGACTGTTCAGAGAAGATGATACTACATAATTCACAGCTGACTACTCATGAGAGCGGTGTTCTTTTTCTTCTTTGGTATTATGGCGGTCCGCAAACAAATGCTATAGTTGCATGCCGCCACCTACTGTATTGGCTGTGTATCGGCTTACTATTTTGTAGTATGAATGCATTACACTTTGTGAAACAATTGACCTACCAATATAACCTTACACCTATTGAAACCTCATCACTATCCACTACTTTAGCACTATCTGATCCTACAGAGAGCGGGCGGTTCTAGGAAATTGCATTCAAATCTAGAAAAAATACTGCATTCTTGTCAGAGGGGTCTCCAAAAACACTTATACACACATACAATAGTTAAGCAGTGCAACTTTTAAGTTGGTTTTGAATGAAGTATTGTACTTCGCTACTTTTGTTTAAGCATCTGTTACATAGATTTTGTAGTTTTTGTAGGCTACAGTAGAGGGATGACACGGAACGGTTGTGGCAGCCCCTCGGAGTCAGAAAGAAAATTGCTCATCGTTGTTCAGTGATTCTAATTTCCTGCAAGTTTCTAAAGATGCAACGGCATGCATGGGAATGCTTGCACATGAAATATAACTTTGTAATCAGTTAGCGATGCTAATGAAAATCGTTTTGGTAAATGGAAAGGCTTTCCCCAAAACCTCAATTCAATGTTAACTACAAAGTAGGCTTACTCTGTAGCAAACTCTGCAATCGTGTGCAGTGCAGAAACATCTCTAACCAAACACAATCCTCTCTTTCTGGATTTGCAATTAAAGGGGAATTACAATCAATCAACAACAACATTAAATTATCCCACATTTCTTCGGGTGTGATTCATGCATTAACATCGACTCAGAACATCCAATTTTGTTGCATTCTATAAATAATTGTAATTTTGATAGTGAAAAGCAAAACGAAAATGAAAAAGAATCATAAACCAGGAAAAATATAACCAAGAAAATGGAATTTGGGAAAATACTAAACCGAATTAATCAAATGGGGGTGTGTGAGTGGAAGATGGAGAAAAGTTAATGACTGAGGGAAAGCGTGAATGGGAGAGTGAATGTCATTGCATGGAAAAGATGTGTAACAACATTCAGCTAACTTTAGAGAAATTAGCTAATTATCAAGGTCATTGTTTTTATTTTAAAAGTAACTTAATTACTTTTAAATTACCTACACCCATGCCTGCGACTTTCAGGCCTCCCCTACCCAAGCCTGATAATACAGCTACTTCCTCAGTTTAATAGTATCAATAAGCTGCTTGTCTCGCTGTCCCCGCTCCCTGCACTCTGTGGGTGTGTTTTGGCTGCTCAATGATGAGATGTGAGAGAGAGCTGTTGGCTGACGTTAGCCAACTACTCTTCATCACTCTCAGCTCTGACAAAATGTGTGGAACATTATTATTGTCTGTCAACTCGGACAATGTTTTTGCTAGGGCTGGCACAATTACCGTATAACCGTGAAACCAACGGTTATGAAGACCGCCATGAAACTAAAATAACCGCCATAACCATAAAAACATTTTTTTTTCATTGATGATTGGACGGCTGGGCATTCATGCAGTTGAGTCCGTTTCTGCGGTAATATGGACTCTTAACAACGTTGTTAAACTTTTTTGCTCCTTGCTGAAACAATCAAGGTGTTGTAGCAAACGTTATACATTCCATGGTAATGTAGAATGTCCATTCAAATGAGGTTAGATTCAGCCAAATGAATCCACGAGCAGCACTGTAGATATTGAGATGAGCGAGATGTAAGACTTTGCTCTCGCAGTCACACAGTGTCTGCGCAGCTTCACGCTGTTACAGCGTGGTAGCCAGGGCGCCAAAACAGCTGAGAAGTTGAGGTTTGCGCTTCAAAGCTCTGTTGTTCAAAAAATTGACCCACTATGCTCTTTACTTTCTGCATCTGCGTCATATCGCTGAGTCTACCTTTTTAAAGGTACATTTCTAAAATGTACAACTTCATATTCAGAATCCCCAGCGGGGTTTAGACATAACTATGACTTTGTGGCTTTGTTAACTAGTGACGACCCATATTGATGTGTACTCCTGCTTTTACTTCCTGCTTTGCTCCCTGCTTTGCTCCCTGCTTTGCTCCCTGCTTTGCTCCCTGCTTTGCTATGTGTATACTCGCAATGGCCGCCAGTCCACCCATTATGCCACCATTGACTTGAATGAGGATGCCCGTTCCATTCATTCTATTTCTAGGGCAGCACATGCGGTCAGGAACTGAGGAGAGGAGAAAATGTGCTCCATAAAAAATGTAATTTGACAGTGAATATTCTACGTGAATATTCTATTCTTCTTGACCCCGTAAAACACTGGATATTTTGGCACCGTGTTTCTGGGGCTAAACCCTGAAAAGTCGGTGCTAACCCTGCTGCGGAGCAGGGCCAGCTAGCCCTGGGCTGAGGTTGGTGCTAGTCCACTTTAGAATGTGCAAGTGTGAACACTCGCTTAGCCCCGGGCTAAAATCCCTTAGCCCAGGGCTAGTGTGGGCTTGATGAAAAATACAGTGTAAATTACAACAGATGAAGCGTATTGATATATATGTATTATTTGAAACAAATGGATTGTTTGGAACGCAGTGACTCTGTGTGTTGTGTACTAAGACTTCATTGCATCTTTGACAGGGTACCTTCTAAGAGAAATCAAGAGGGCAGACATCCCACTTCCAGAGGGAGAAGTGAACCCGGTTGCACCCCTGCCCAAGCATGTCCTAGTTATAATGGTTAGCGCACCCTACCTGTCTCATTCTCTAGAACGTTATAAATCCTTTTATCATAAGAATGAAGTATTGTCTTCATCCCAAATAGCACCATATGTTCCCTATATAGTGCACTACTTTTGACCAGGGCCCTGGTCAAAAGTAGTGCACTATATAGGGACATATGGTGCCATTTGGGACAAGTCCCATATTGCCATTGCTATTGACTCTCTGTATGTATGGCTGTCTCCAGGAGCAGTTGCAGAGGTTGGAGGTGGAGCTGAGCGAGGTGACCAGGAATAAGGAGAAGCTACAGAAGAACCTCCTGGAGCTGACAGAGTATACACACATGCTGCGTATCACACGCAACTTTGTGCACCGCAGCGCAGAGGTAGGTCCAACAGCTTCCCCACAAAGCAGGATCCCACCACTGTACAACGCTCTGCCCCTCAGTTTGACTTCAGAGCACTTGCATTGGCTTTGATTTGCTTTATGAGGAGACTGAGCAGATTTTAGTGTCACGTGATTTGGCTTAGAGCATAACATTGAGGCTTTCTTTTCTCAGTTCTTTTCTTCATAGAGGTTGTTTTGGGGGATACATCTGGGCCTAGCCAAAATCTTGCTGCTTGTCTTTTATTCATTCATGCATGGGCAAATTCTTGCCCTTTTTCTAACAATGTGTTATGGGGGTGTATGTGTTTTGTGTGTGTCCTCACACTGGGGTTATGTTTCACAGCGTGAGCCCCCGCAGGTCCAGTATGAGGAGTTCCCCTTTCTAGAAAAGGATTCCATGATGGACTACAGCAGCATGCAGCGACTAGGGGCCAAACTAGGGTAAAGGGCTATCAGCAGTCATATATATTTGTACACACTTGGGTATATGTGCCTGTTTACTATAATGCCCTGTTTATCTCACCCTCACTCCTGCAGGTTTATATCAGGGCTGATTCAGAGAAGGAAAATAGAGGCCTTTGAGCGCATGCTGTGGAGAGTGTGTAAGGGCTACACCATCCTTAGCTACTCTGAGATTGACGAGTACTTGGAGGACCCTGACACGGTGGGTCAATGTTGTTCTGCCTGAGAGAGATTCTTAGCCCTTTTCTAAATGGTTGAGTGTGAGATAAAATAATAAGGTACTGCTTACCTCATAGCTAAATTTAACAGCATCCCTGTTGGGCCTGTGAGAGGTAGAACATCTCACCTCAGCCTTACTGTGTCTATATTCTAAACCGCTTCCTGTTCTCTGGTTATTGCAGGGTGAGCCAACTAAGAGTGTGGTTTTCCTCATCTCCTACTGGGGCGAGCAGATCGGACAGAAAGTCAAGAAGATCTGTGACTGGTAATTAAAACACCTCTCCAACTGACCTGTTACACTTTCAGCCTGAGGTGATTCCCTGTCAAACCATTAGGCCTGTTATGTTGCCCCCAACAAGCTCTGAAGACTGTGGCTTTAACCTATGTGATAACATCATGGAGCTTATAATTTTGCCCCTCAGCTACCACTGTCACGTGTATCCATACCCCAACAGCAATGAGGAGAGGAATGATGTTGTGGAGGGACTCAGGACTCGCATCCAGGACCTGCACACTGTAAGCTCTCTAAAATCCTTGTGAGCAACAACATAGTGGGTGATGTTCTTTTAGTTTGTTTTGTCTTTAAGTAATGAAAGTAACTTTTTGACTATCAAATTTGTACAGTTAAAAATACAGATGTTTTCTTTTTATTATTACACCCATGTATTCTTTAACCAGAAAAGGTTAACACCAGAGATCTCTCCCTAACGTCACTGGCTAGTTAAAATATAAGCTATCAACAGATTAAGGTGTTCTTCCTGCTGAATTTAGCTGTTGAAATACAGTGCCTTCAGAAAGTATTTTAGTCCTCTTTTTTTAGTCCTCTTTTTAGTCCTTCCTGTATTTCTGATGTCCATTCGGTTTGATTTCTATTTGTAACTGTGCTATTTCACAACATTTCTTAACCTACAGTTGGAGTCATTAAAACTCGTTTTTCAACCACTCCACAAATTTCTTGTTAACAAACTATAGTTTTGGAAAGTCGGTTAGGACATCTAAGTTGTGCATGATGCAAGTAATTTTTCCAACAATTGTTTACAGACAGATTATTTCACTTATAATTCACTGTATCACAATTCCAGTGGGTCAGAAGTTTACATACACTAAGTTGACTGTGCCTTTAAACAGCTTGTGAAATTCCAGAAAATGATGTCAGGGCTTTAGAGGCTTCTGATAGGCTAATTGACATCATTTGAGTCAATTGGAGGTGTACCTGTGGATGTATTTCAAGGCCTACCTTCAAACTCAGTGCCTCTTTGCGTGACATGGGAAAATGAAAACAAATCATCCAAGACCTCAGAAAAAAAAGTGCAGACCTCAACAAGTCTGGTTCATCCTTTGGAGCAATTTCCAAACGCTTGAAGGTACCACGTTCATCTGTACAAACAATAGTACGCAAGTATAAACACCATGGGACCACGCAGCCGTCATACCGCTCAGGAAGGAGACGCGTTCTGTCTCCTAGAGATTAACGTACTTTGATGCGAAAGTGCAAATCAATTCCAGAACAACAGCAAAGGACCTTGTGAAGATGCTGGAGGAAACAGGTGCAAAAGTATCTATATCCACAGTAAAACGAGTCCTATATCGACATAACCTGAAAGGCCGCTCAGCAAGGAAGAAGCCACTGCTCTAAAACCGCCATAAAAATGCCAGACTACGGTTTGCAACTGCACATGGGGACAAAGATCATACTTTTTGGAGAAATGTCCTCTGGTCTGATGAAACAAAATTATAACTGTTTGGCCATAATGACCATCCTTTTGTTTGGAGGAAAAAGGGGGAGGCTTGCAAGCCGAAGAACACTATCCCAACCATGAAGCACGGGGTGGCAGCGTCATGTTGTGGGGGTGCTTTGCTGCAGGAGGGACTCGTGCACTTCAAAATAAATGGCATCATGAGGAATGAAAATTATGTGGATATATTGAAGCAACATCTCAAGACATCAGTCAGGAAGTTAAAGCTTGGTCGCAAATGGGTCTTCCAAATGAACAATGACCCCAAGCATACTTCCATAGTTGTGGCAAAATGGCCTAAGGACAACAAAGTCAAAATATTGGAGTGGCCATCACAAAGCCCTGACCTCAATCCTATAGAAAATTTGTGGGCAGAACTGAAAAAGCGGGTGCGAGCAAGGAGGCCTACAAACCTGACTCAATTACACCAGCTCTATCAGGAGGAATGGGCCAAAATTCACCCAACTTATTGTGGGAAGCTTGTGGAAGGCTACCCGAAACGTTTAACCCAAGTTAAACAATTTATAGGCAATGCTACCAAATACTAATTGAGTGTATGTTAACTTCTGACCCATTGGGAATGTGATGAAAGAAATAAAAGCTGAAAGAAATTATTCTCTCTACTAATCATTCTCTCTCTTCTGACATTTCACATTCTTAAAATAAATTGGTGATCCTAACTGACCTAAGACAGGGAATTTTTACTAGGATTAAATGTCAGGAATTGTGAAAAACTGAGTTTAAATGTATTTGGCTAAGGTGTATGTAAACTTCCGACCTTAACTGTATACCCCTTGACTTCTTCCACATTTTTTTACAGCCTGAATTCAAAATGGATTAAATAGATTTGTTTACCCTCACCCATCTATACACACTACCCAATAATGACAAAGTAAAAACATGTTTTTAGAATTGTTGCACATTTATTGAAAATGAAATACAGAAATATCTCATCTACATACAGTACCAGTCAAAAGTTTGGACACACCTACTCATTCCAGGGTTTCTTTATTTTTACTATTTTCTACATTGTAGAATAATAGTGAAGACATCAAAATTATGAAATAACACATGGAATCATGTAGTAACCTAAAAAGTGTTAAACAAATCAAAATACATTTTATATTTGTGACGCTTGTGACGCTATTTGTGACGCTTCAAAGTATTTCTACTCTTGAACTTATTTAGGCTTGCCATAACAAAGCGGTTGAATACTTACTGACTCAGCTTTTAATTTTTTATTGATTTGTAAACCTTTCTAAAAACATAATTCCACTTTGACATTATGGGGTATTGTGTGTAGGCCAGTGACACAAAATCTCACCATGCTCAATGCAACACAGTCACTACAAAGTCACTACAAAGTTACAGACCAATGGTGACATTAAAACAGTATCCCTTAAAGAATGGGCCTCGTGCTTCCGGCTACGGCAAAGATAATAACTTCTTGGAAAGCAGCAGAATGGAGTGTGAGGGGTAGAGTTTTAGGAGCGAGAGGGAGAGTGCTCTCACTCAGGCGCCAGAGCGTGACCACTCTGGGGTCACTTGACTCTGCTTGTGCTTTGCAGTCTGGAAGACTGTTCAGATCAATCCTTTTGGAAGTTCTACCTCTGAAGAAAAAATAACTAAATTAACCTCTGGTCCCAGCACGTGATCTCCATGAGGTCTCAGCTGAAGGCTGACTCTCCCCCCCCCCCCCCCCCCCCCCCCCCCTCATGCGAACACATGCACATACCAGAACTTAAAGCACACAGACTCAAATTCCCTCCCTGGCATGTTCATTGCATTTTCTCTAGCCCTACATTCTTAGACATTCATTCATCATTTACCTAACTGTGTCTCGTGCCAAAAATACCTTTGCTTCAATACCCAAACAAGCTATGGGCCCTTGCACTCAATGAAGGCTGCGCTCATCGAAACGAAGTCAATTCTACACACCCTTTTGATATTCTGAATGAATGTGAAATCCCTCCAATGTCATACTAATACCCCCCCCCACACCCCCCGGCTTCCACCAGGTACTCCACAGGACAGAGGACTACCTGAGACAAGTCTTGAACAAGGCCTCTGAGTCCGTCTACACCTGGGTCATCCAGGTTAAGAAGATGAAGGCCATCTACCACATCCTCAACCTGTGTAGCTTTGACGTCACCAACAAGTGTCTGATAGCCGAGGTGTGGTGCCCTGTCAACGATCTGCCCATCCTGCGGAGGGCATTAGAGGAAGGCTCGGTGAGTCAGCTCCCTGTTACAATGGCTCCCTGTGTAATGTCATCGTTGGGCTTAACTCTTTTATTGTTTTGGATTGTAATGTCATTGTTTGTGACCCCACCTTCTAACCACACTTTGTTCAGTATTTGGCTAAACCAACAGTCACACACCCAGTCAGCATGACCTGCTTTAATAATGGGGCTTTGGTTGTGGCAGAAAAAGGGAAATTGTTCTCGTCTTGACCACCTCTGATCATTTTAGACAGAGCCAGGTATTTGGAGAGTTGGGCCAACTTTTTGAATTGGGAATATTGTTATAATTCTAGACATTCAGTTACATAACATTATTTTAATATTCCCATGTAATGTTTATACGCGATAACATGGCTGCCATAGAATTTTGAAGTGTCATGTAAATGCTTCATAATGCTTATTCTAGACATTATTCTCCATGTACTGTAATGTTAATGGGGGGCTAACATGACTGCCATAGAATGTTGTAGTGTCATGTAAATGCGTAATAATGCAGAAACCTCAATTGCCCAACTCTAAATACATGGCTCTGATTTTATTTATTTAACTAGTCTAGTCATGAGTCCTGTTGGGCCCCAATTGAAGGCTACCAGGGCTTCTGTCCATTATTACATTACACTGGCTAATGACGTGCATAATATAAGGTCACATTCAGTTCAATGACAGCAGTCCATGCCAAGGTTCTGCCAGGGGTTTTAGTCCTTTAAAAGGCTTCAATGAGGCGTCTAAATACGAGGCTTAAATGAGGCTTCTAAATACGAGGCTTAAATGGTCAATGTATTTGAACAGTCTTGAATGGTCTAAAATATTTGAACTAACTGTTTGATGAGATGTTCTGTCTCCATTTGGAGAAAACAAATGATGGCAACCCAATTATTTGAGACATCACTCAACCTCCATGCAACCTTAATAGGCTAACATTGCAATAATCCCAGTCTGAAAAGCCACTGTCTTGACATTATTGGCTTACCTTTACAGAGGAAAAGTGGAGCCACGGTGCCTTCTTTTGTCAACCGTATTCCCAGCAACGACACTCCACCAACCCTAATAAGGACCAACAAGTTCACATCAGGCTTCCAGAACATAGTGGAGGCCTATGGAGTGGGCAACTATAGAGAGGTTAACCCAGGTACAGTACGCCCTCGCTAGCCAATGACCACCGATTACTACATTTAGGATTACATGCTATCATTAGGCCTACTGCTTTTATGTTTTATGTTTGTTTGCTATTTCTATGAGCCATATGCCTGTAGCCAAAGACACATGTCCACTCCTAACAAGAATGGACAATAAAGTTATACACTTTATTCATAGTTGAATGTGTATATGGAGGAATTATGATGTATCATGTATTGTCTGTTGTGTCTAACAGCTCCTTACACAATCATCACCTTCCCATTCCTGTTTGCTGTGATGTTTGGAGACCTGGGCCATGGTGTGATCATGGCTCTGTTTGCTCTCTGGATGGTGCTGTATGAGGACAATCGCAAACTGAAACGCACCAGGAACGAGGTGAGAGGGGCAGCGGAGAGGCTGTCAGTTTGTACGTCCCGAATGGCACCCTATTCCCTACGTAGTGCACTAGTTTTGACCAGGGGCCATAGGGATTTGGCCAAAAGTAGTGCATTACATAGGGAATAGGGTGCCGTGTGGGATGCAGGCCGGTTGTGTGGGGAAATTGTTTCTGGTCTAAATGAGCTAAATGAGTAATAAGCAAACAGTAAATGTTGTGGTTAGCTGGATGTTTCCTCCTACGTTGACAATGGTGTATTTGTATGCTCAGATCTGGAACACATTCTTCGAGGGCCGCTACATCATCCTTATGATGGGCTTGTTCTCGGTCTATACCGGACTCATCTACAACGACTGCTTCTCCAAGTCTCTTAACATCTTTGGCTCGGGCTGGAGCGTCAAGGCCATGTTTAAATCTGGAAATTGGACTTGGTAAGTACTGTACTCTAATATGTTCTGTACTGTAATATCTGTTCCTGAGATTACAGAGATGATTAGGTCAGGGTGAATGGCCACATGATCACAACTCAATGCCAATATGCTTTGGTTTTTGATGTACTATCACTG
Source organism: Salvelinus fontinalis (assembly GCF_029448725.1). Lineage (NCBI taxonomy): Eukaryota > Metazoa > Chordata > Actinopteri > Salmoniformes > Salmonidae > Salvelinus > Salvelinus fontinalis. Next base: position 35,780,996 of record NC_074668.1, on the reverse strand, counting down.
ATTGGCCATACTGGTTTTTCAATTATATATTAATTACAAGTCAAATTAAGTATAACAATTGCAAATATGTATGCGACATTAAAGATTACATCACCTGATAGCTTGCTCTTTTAATTGTTCACTTTTGTATTTTCTTTAAAAGGGATTCCACACTCCGCACCAATGCCTTTCTGACCCTTGATCCCAATGTCCCTGGGGTTTTCAATGGACCCTACCCTTTGGGCATTGACCCAGTAAGTACATGGCTTTATGATTCATGGTCACAAACTGCTTTGTCTTGTCTCTATGTTCGCTACACACACAAGTTATTCCCTGTCTCTTAACTGTACACATATGCCTCTCACCAACCAGGTCCAATAAAGTAAGTCATGGATCATTACTCATTATCATTTCAATGTTTTGTTAACAATCCCATCAGTCTGACTGTGATGTAGTCTGTCCATACCTCAACCTGATGTGGTTATTTTCCTTGTTTCTTCCACTGTGTAGATTTGGAACTTGGCGTCAAATCGTCTGACCTTTCTGAACTCCTACAAGATGAAGATGTCTGTGATCGTTGGTATCAGTCACATGAGCTTCGGGGTCATCCTAGGTGTCTTCAACCACCTGTGAGTTACAGCACACACTCCACCCACACTTTGCAGCCCTTGTGTGTGTCTATGAAAGCACTTTAAAGCTCTGTTGTCTGTGTCTATCTATGTAGGCATTTTAGGACAAAGTTCAACCTGTACTTGGTACTCCTCCCGGAGCTGCTGTTCCTGCTGTGCCTGTTTGGCTACCTGGTCTTCATGATCATCTACAAGTGGCTGGCCTTCTCTGCACGCGACTCCCAGATGGCCCCCAGCATCCTCATCCACTTCATCAACATGTTCCTCATGCAGGGGGACGGGGTGCCACCCCTCTTCCCAGGACAGGTACATGTGTGTTCACACAGTGGCTGTGTCCCAAATGACATCCTATTCCCAATATGCACTATAGGGAATAGTGTGCTATTTGGGACACACACACTGAATATGCATATAGAACTGGGACTTCTCACTAAAACCCTTACTCGCTCAGTGAAGACATGAATACAAGCCCAACCCGCTCTGAAACTACTTCAGTGAGACTGTAACAGACCTGTCTGTTCTTTCCCTCTCCTACTATAGTTTGGGCTGCAGATGTTCCTAGTGGTCATTGCTCTACTATCGGTGCCTGTCTTACTGCTGGGGAAACCAGTCTACCGCTACTGGCTGCACAACGGAGGAGCCAACCGCATTGGAATGTACAGGGTGAGGCTTTGAGTTTGTAGGTCTAGCTGAGTTACGAGTTATAAGCATGTGTGTGTAGTCCATATGAGTCTGTGTTCTGGTTGTAACATAGTCTATGGTGGTGTGTGTCTGTGTGTGTAGTCTGTTTATAGGAGTGTGCTCCGGTTTTAATATGCAGAGTGTGTGGTGTGTGTCAACAGGGTTATGAGCGTGTGCGGCGGCACAGCGAGGAGGAGCTCTCACTGATGAGGGAAAATGACATGGAGGAGGGCAGTGTCCCCAGTGACCTCTCCACCAGCAGAGAGCAGCAGAAAGAGGAGGTTAGCTGATGACAACACAATCACCACCTCCCACTAGCCTCTCATTCAGGTATCAGTACACTATGGGTCCCGAAAGTAACAGGTCCTCCTGTCTGTGTTTTACAGTTTGACTTTGGGGACATGTTCCTGCACCAGTCTATTCACACCATAGAGTACTGCCTGGGCTGCATCTCCAACACAGCCTCCTACCTGCGCCTCTGGGCTCTGAGTCTTGCACATGCCCGTGAGTATCACCACACCACATCAAATGTTTATTATTTGTATTCATCTTTGAAGGATAAACATTTAAAGTGCATTTTATATTGAGAGAGGATCATTATTTATGTATGTTCTCTGACTGGAGCAACCTTCTTCTTTTAAATTATTAAATAAAATGATTTAGAGATGTGACGGTGTTTGTTTGTCCCTGCTCCCCCAGAGCTGTCGGAGGTGCTGTGGTCCATGGTGATGCGGTTGGGCCTGCGGATGGACACCAGCCTGGGCATCATGTTTCTGGTGCCGGTGTTTGGGATATTCGCTGTGCTCACTGTGTCTATCCTCCTGGTTATGGAGGGACTGTCTGCCTTCCTCCATGCTCTCAGGCTGCACTGGTTAGTTACTCACTATACTTGCAGAATTGAGTGAAGGACAGGAAATATGTGTAAAAATTCAACACATCATGCTTTTATAATGCTTACTCTATATTCAGTGATCTCTGTTCTCTCTCCATAGGGTGGAGTTCCAAAATAAGTTCTACACTGGGACTGGAATCAAGTTTGTTCCATTTGCCTTCTCCCTCCTGCCCTCCAGCTTTGAGCATGATGGCTTGCTGTGAATGGGACACAATGCTTCTGCCCTCCCAAAGGCAAACTGACACAATGTGCCAGCAGGATCCAGTGCTATATAGCTAGCCTGGGTACTAGTCGGTTTGTGCCATCATGCCACTCCTACGTGACAAGGAGTGGCATGATGGCACAAACATATTGGTACCCGGGCTTCTATTGAGCCTCATCGACATACAGTCCAAATTCATAGTTGTTTTTTCTACTATTTGTTGCACTGACTGACTGCCTTACGTAAGTACAACCAAATCTCAGCGTATCATGCTCTATTTTCAATTGAATGATATTCTGGGTTACCAAAACTTTGCAAGGAAAAGCCTCCTTCAGTCATGTTTGTAAATGAAAAGTATTTTTGGATGAATGTGGGAGAGATGTACATTTTGTTTTATAGAGTGATAAAGTTTGAATGAGAAATTAACATTTGAATGACTACGACAGGCTTAAAAAAAGTGGTGCATCACTCTTGAAAGTAGGCATACCGTGTTGTGCTGAATGCTGACAAAATTGTTCTAAGACATGTTTCCTATGCCTCCATCGCTTTGTGGAAGACTACTCCTTAAACTGCCCATTCCATGGATGGAAATGAAAAGTATTAGCTGAAGAGATCATTTAATGACACCAACAATCCCTGATTATGAATAAAGGCAGGAAAAGCAGGCACTGGACCAGTGCAGAGATCAATTCTCTCCAAAGCTTTTTCCTATATTCCCATTCTGTAGCGCCATCGCAGGAGAATGTAGTTTATGCTGTTGGGTAATTGTACCTTCAAGATGGAAAAATAAGAAAGAGTTATAATTATTATTATTTTTTTGATATTGGTTAAATGTCCTAATGATGGTATTAAACCATCTGAAGAGGAGCTAATTGTTTGAATTGTGATTACCACGTAACATGGAACTTTAACATTATGAGGAGCATTTCATTGTAAACTCACTTGCTGTGTTATCAAACAGTAATGTGCTGTATCTTAGTGATGCTTAAAGATGCCCCTAAAGCAGGATCCTATGGGAAATGCTGCTGTGAAATTGAGACTAGGGGAGAATCTCAATTGCATACTACCGTACTCGCATCCTCAAAACCCATTGGAGGAGAAGTTCATAGGGGAAGGCTTTCTCATCCAATGGGTTTTCAGGAGGCGAGGAGCGTGGACTCCAGGAGTCTGCAATTGAGAATATGTCTAGGTAATGTAAAAATAGTGGTTAGAAAATACTTTTCTATAACTATGATGACCACTAATTTTTAGATGTGAAGTCTGATTAGCAATGGCTCTAACGTCTAATCCTTGATTACACAATGTGTGTGGTTTGTTGAAGGGCTTGCTGTAAATGTTTGTAACTATTCTAATGTAGTCTATTTTAATCTTATTTATTTTAAAGAATAATGTAAACATTTGATTTCTTCGCATCATTAACTCCATACTTATATTAGTGGTATGCATACATTCCTCTGTTTTGGCTTTGCTGAATTATTTTATATCAGATAAAGGTGAACATGTCAATGTAACAGGTGAATAAAGCTGACTGAATAAAGTTGAATTTGACTGAAAATGTTAATGTCATTGGCGTTACTTTTGCGACAGACACCAGTGCCGCGCGAGACTATCAGAAGTTGCGACTGGAGGGCGCCAAAGGGGGCGCATGGCTCACAGAAACAGAAAGTTGACCAGTTGCCATAGTGACATGAGGCTGTCAGTTGGTTGCAAGTAGCTAGCTACATCAACAAACGACAACATTTGAAGTTAGCAAGCTAAAAGCTAACATTAGTACTTTGTTGTAACTTAATTGAGGGATAAAATGTCCCTCGACGACCCGCGGGTGGAGTGGATCCGAAACCGGGTATATTCCTGTTTTTATTTGCCGGAGCCAGGTTGTTTCGAGGAATTGCTGAGCCGCGGAGATGGAGAAGAAGAGCAGAAAATAATCCGATTTCTGAATGAAGTCACCGAGGAAGAGTCAGCATCGACGCTGCTGTTTTTCAAAGGAGTCAACGAGGAAGAGATTGAAGTTGAAATTCCGATTGGTACGTAAGTGAGGAGTAGCCATACGTATGTTGCCAATGTCGCGTTCAAGACCACATTAAACTTGGAACTCTGAAGAACTCGGAAATCGCGTTAAGTGCGACTTCAGTGGGTTCAAGACAACAGCTGGGTTTTCAAGTATAACTAATTTTAATACATTCTGAAATAAAATATCCAATCAGAAACTCTGACATCATCCTTTGCTGGGTTCAAAACAACTGGGAACTCGGAAATCTCTGACTTCAGTGCGTTCAAGACAGAGAATGACGGAGGTTTCTAGTGGCCAAAAGGCTGTATTAGCATGGGCAGCACCATTGAGGTCTTCCACCATTTTAATGTAGGCAACTGGGTGGGACTTCCAACTTCAGTGGCTTATCCCTCCTGGGGACCCTGTTGGAGGGATCAGCCAATACTGAAGAAGAAAATTGACTCCTTCAAAATAGAGATTGCCTCAATGGTGCTGCCTATGCTGTCATAGACTCACGCTTTAACGGCACAGATACAACGATGAGTCATCTGTCTATCTATCTAATATATTTAGCCATCTATATGGTTCAAGACAACAGGGAACTCTGAAAAAAGATACAACGATGAGTCATCTGTCTATCTATCTAATATATTTAGCCATCTATATGGTTCAAGACAACAGGGAACTCTGAAAAAACAACCTCAGATTAGGACAATTTGTTTTGAATGGTCACCCAACTCGGAATTCCAAGTTCGAAAACTCAGACATCTTCGACTTTCCTACCTGAAGATCACTGACGTCATGATTTGACCTCGTTTTTTCCCGGTTCCCAGTTGTCTTGAAAGCAGCATAATGACTCACTCATCATCACCCTGTGGCCTTTTCTCAGTTGGATTTTTTCAACTCCTGCATCCATAAAATTTGATCTGATCTTCATCTAAGTCACAACAATAGACAAACCACAGTCTGCTTAAACTAATAACACATAAACAATTATAATTTTTCATGTCTTTATTGAACACACCGTGTAAACATTCACAGTGCAGGTTGGAAAAAGTATGTGAACCCTTGGATTTAATAATAGGTTGACCCTCCTTTGGTAGCAATAACCTCAACCAAACGTTTTCTGTAGTTGCGGATCAGACCTGCACATCAGTCAGGAGGAATTTTGGAGCATTCCTCTTTACAAAACTGTTTCAGTTCCACAATATTCTTGGGATGTCCGGTGTGAACCGCTCTCTTGAGGTCATGCCACAGCATCTCTATCGGGTTGAGGTCAGGACTGACAGGGCCACTCCAGAAGGCATATTTTCTTCTGTTCAAGCCATTCTGTTGTTGATTTACTTCTGTCTTTAGGGTTGTTGTCCTGTTGCATCACCTAACTTCTGTTGAGCTTCAATTGGCGGACAGATAGCCTTACATTCTCCTGCAAAATGTCTTGATAAACTTGGGAATTCATTTTTCCGTTGATGATAGCAAACTATCCAGGCCCTGAGGCAGCAAATCAGCCCCAAATCATGATGCTCCCATACTTTACAGTTGGGATGAGGTTTTGATGTTGGTGTACTGTGCCTTTTTTTCTCCACACAAAGTGTTGTGTGTTCCTTGCAAACAACTCAACTTTAGTGTAATCTGTCCACAGAATATTTTACCAGAAGTGCTGTGGAACATCCAGGTGCTCTTTTGCAAACTTCAGACGTGCAGCAATGTTTTTTTTGGACAGCAGTGGCTTCTTCCGTGGTGTTCTCCCATGATCACCATTCTTGTTTAGTGTTTTACGTATTGTAGACTCGTCGACAGAGATGTTAACATGTTCCAGAGATTTCTGTAAGTCTTTAGCTGACACTCTAGGATTCTTCTTAACCTCATTGAGCATTCTGCGCTGTGCTCTTGCAGTCATCTTTTCAGGACAGCCACTCCTAGGGAGAGTAGCAACAGTGCTGAAATTTCTAAATGTATAGACAATTTGTCTTACCGTGGACTTTTTTTTATGGATACTTTGGTTACCCTTTCCAGCTTTATGCAAGGCAACAATTCTTAATCTCAGGTCTTCTGAGTTCTCTTTTGTTCGAGGCATGGTTCACATCAGGTAATGCTTCTGTGAATAACAAACTCAAATTTTGTTGGGCAGGGCAGCTCTAACCAAAATCTCCAATCTCATCTCATTGATTCGACTCCAAGTTAGTTGACTCCTGACTCCAATTAGCTTTTAGAGAAGTCATTAGCCTAGGGGTTCACATACCTTTTCCAACCTACACTGTGAATGTTTAAATGATGTATTCAATATAGAAGAGAAAAATGCAATAATGTGTGTGTTATTAGTTTAAGCACACTGAGTCTGTCTATTGTTGTGACTTAGATGAAGATCAGATCAAATCTTATGTCAAATTTATGCAGAACTCCATGTAATTCCAAATAGTTCACATTTTTCTTGCCACTGTATGTTTGTTTGAAGTGTATGCAAATATATTATACAAGTGGTTAGCCATTTTAAATACATGCATGTTTTTTTTAAAAGAGAAGTAGTACATTTCTCCTCAACAGTGAAAGACTATCATGTGTGTTGTTGATGTTAGTTCTGTGTGTGCAGTTAAGGGCAAGGAGTGCTGCTTTGTTTTGAGCCAGCTGCAGCTTTGCTAGGTCTTTCTTTGCTTCACCTGACCATATTACCAGACAGTAATCAAGATGGGACAAGATCAAAGCCTGAACAACTAGTACAGTTGATCTTTGTGTCATAAACGCAGAATAGCTTTTTATAACAGACATACCTCTCCCCATCTTCACAACAACTTGGTCAATATGACTTGACGATGATAACTGACCATCCAATGTTACTCCTAGGAGTTCAGCTTCTTCAACTTGTTCAGTTGCACAAATCCAGTTGAAGTTTAGGTCTAAGAGAATGCTTTGGACCAAATACAATGCTTTTGGTTTTAGATGTATTTAAGTCCAGTTTATTGTTAATTACCCATTCTGACACTGACTGCAACACCTTGCTAAGAGTCTCAGTGCGCTCACCGGCTGTAGGTGCTGATGTGTAATGTGCAATCATCAGCATACATAGTGATTTTAGCTTCTTGTAAGACAAGTGGCAAATCATTTCTAAAAATAGAGAAGCGTAACGTCCCAAGGAAACTGCCCTGAGGGATACCACACTGTACATATCTGATGTTAGAGAAGCTTCCATTGAATATTACTCTCTGAGTTCTATTGGATAAGCAACTCTCCAACCATGTGATAGCAGGTGATGTAAAGCCATAACAAGTTAGTTTTTTCAAAAACAAATTATGATCAATAACATCAGAGGCTGCACTGAAATCTAACACTAGAGCTCCAACTACCATCTTATTTTACATTTATTTTAGCCAATCATCTGAGTCAGTGCCCTTCCCTATATGCATGCTGAAAGTCAGTAGTTAACTTGTTCTTTAAAAAATAGCATTGTATTTGTTCAAACACAATTCTCGCCATCAGTTTACTAAGAACAGGCAGCAAACTGATTGGTCGGTTGTTAGATCCAGCAAAGGGTGCTTTACTATTTTTAGGTAGTGCAATTACTTTAGCTTCCTTCCACGCCTGTGGACGCACACACTCCTTTAGGCTTTGGTTAAAGACATGGCAAATATGGTGTGGCAGATTTCAAGACTCCAGTAGGATACACTCTTCCGTTCGCCTACTAACTAATTGACATCTCCTCTGCCACTTATCGGTTTCCGGGTCACGGAGGAGAGAGGGTAGAATATGGAATTTTGCCCAAATGAGAAAAGACCTGTAATACTTCTGCTAGCAAAGCAGGCCCAAGCAGCCTAGTTAGCTACGTTTGCTAACCAACAACAGAGGTTTCTGATTTAAACCTAGCTACATGACCAAGAGTGACTGTGACAGCAAACAATGTTTTCAGTTGTTCAGCTAGTAATTACTATTATGTGTAACATTAAAATACTTTCTACTTCTGTTTTCTGATTAAAGATCCCTCGGAACTAGCTGAGAATGAGGATGTAGGCAGCCTGGCAGAGTCATCCAAACCCTCCTGTGACACACCTGCTTCTGAGAGAGACAAGTCCCCTGGAGATAGTCAGTACTACTAGTGTAGTATCTGCTTAGATACAATGTGACTGGTGGTGGTGTAGTGGTACACGTAATACATACAGTAGACCTATCCTTTGTCCTCCTATTATTGGATACAAGCTTTTACTGTCATTGCATATGTTGACACTTGTTTCTGTATGGCCACAGAAAAGAAAAAGGGGAGAGACTCAGAGGCCTCACGTATGTCAGATGCCCCAAAGACAGAGTCTACACACCCTGCAGATGACTCCCAGGCCCACGAAACTGAGGGCACCTCTGACTCAGAAGATGAGCCTCCCCTCACTGTAAGATTTACCCTCTGTGTGGGACTAAAGCCTCCCTTTCAAACATGATTCAAGGTGTTCTAAAATACATAGCACTTAATAGTAGTCTATTGTTTTTGAGGGCTAGGCTATAACAAGAATCTGGAATCTGGTCAAATAATATGATCTGTGTATTAGACATGAAGTGAAGGTCATATTAGTTGAGTGAGATGGAATCACATCTATCTTGTTATCTGTCTAATTGTGTGTTTTTGTCACAGAGGATTGAGGTTCGAGTCGTGTACCACATGGAGCTGCATGTAGCAGTAAATCATGTCCCAGAGAGGTTCATGAAATCCAACATCCTCTACTTTCTCAGGAACACTAAAGGTGGGTGAGAGAAGGGAACCAAAAGAAGACCCGTCTACTCACTGTGTTATTATTCGTGTGTCCCTAATTTGTCACAGAGAAAGCATTCAAGACAACCCTTTTTAATGATTCATTTATATATTCTTTCTTCTGTTTTTAGAAACCATCATTGAGCCCATTGACGTGAACGAGGCCAACAATCTAATGCCCAAACTGTTGGAGATTGGCATGCTGAATGGACACTCCCTACTGATGCTGAAGGACATGCTCAACCATGTGTGTAATAGACAAGGGATTCATACTCTACTTGAGACAAAATCTTCAAACTTGATGAACAAGATAGATAGGATATTCATGTTTATGACTCATGTATAATATGCACTCTTCTTTGCAAGTGGCCCATTAAAGCTCACTGCGTTCTGTTCTTAGTTGTTTCAGATGAGCCCTTTAAGTCTCAAGCCATCGTTAGCCTACTGTTTCTTGGTGATTCCAGGTGTACATTCCAATGCTGTCTGTCAACCAGCTGAAGCTGACTGATGGAGGCTACCAGCAGGGGGCAGCTGCCTCCCAGGATAAGGAGGCAACTGGTGATGGGAAGGGGGACAAGGATGAGAGGCCTGTGGAGTCTCGTGGGGTACTAATGATTCGTGATGAGTTACTTAACAGCACTCACAAGTTCCTGGGTCACATCGACAGGACTCTCCAGCAGCTGGAAGGTGTGTGTGTCTGTTTGTATATCATACCATCAAATAGTTCCTCCTCCCAGACAGGACCCAACCATCAACAGGGTCAGGAATTAGTTCAGCAGCTACCATGCTCTCTGTAAGCATGATGTGTGTGAATGCATGTATGCGTCATGTAACAAGTGCCCCGTTTTCTCTGGTGTTTTAAACTGTATCTGAAGGTTTATGTGGTAAATGATAATGCCGTGCCCTCTCCATTTCAGGTGAGATTAAGCTGCACATCCCTGAGTTGGACCTGGAGCCAGAGGTGGATGCGCTGCTGGCCACTCCAGAGGTGGTGGAAAAGCTGGAGCAGTGTGTGATGAACTGGCAGACTCAGATCACCATCGTCATTGAGGAGCAGCAGAAGAAGAAACCACAGGTGAGAGAGATGGTATAGGCTACTGGGCCCATTATTTGATGTATGCAAACCTTTTATGATTCAAAATGAAAATAAATGAGTAAAATTGTTGTTGTTTTTTTAGTAAAAATGTCTGGTTACTACTATTTCTCGTTGTTTTACACTCATTCCTATTCCCAGGTGCCAGGCCCCATGGCAGAGATAGATTTCTGGCGGGAGCGAACAGCCATTCTGAGTGCTCTGAGTGAGCAGCTCAAACTGCCTGTGGTGAAGAAGATCCTGGAGGTGATGACCAAAGCTGACCCGGTCACTGTCCAGAACCTGGACCTGACCGTGACCGAGCTCAGCAAGCTCCACGTGGAGTCTGTGGAGAATGTACGCTTCCTCAGCACACTGGAGAGACACTTCAAGGTGGGCTCATACTCCTGAAAAAGAGACCTTGTTCTCCCCAAACCTCACAATATGGCAGAAACATTCTATGTATTATTAAAAGATGTAGGTCTGACTATTCTGCTGCTGAAAGATGGAATAAGTTATTTTGATATGTCGTCCTTATATCCCGGAGGCGAAATTGTAAGCTCTTCTCCATGCCCCAACTTAGCATTTGTCTTGTGTATTCCAGAACCTGGCCACGGGGGCAGACTTTGGTGTGATCCTGGACACCATCCCTCTGATGATGAACGGCCTGCGCATGGTGTGGATAATCTCCAGCCACTACAACAAGGACGAACGCATGGTGCCCCTCATGGAGCGCATTGCCTGGGAGCTGTCTGAGCGTGTGGCTCGCGTCGTCAATGTCCGCATGCTCTTCAAGTGAGTTGACCCTGCCCTCTTACCTCTTCTCATGACTTCAACTAACTCCACACTTAGTTTTGAAATCCTAACTGTAATCCATAACCCTAAAAGTTTTTAAACGAAAGTCATGTTTTCTCATCCTCTCTTTACAATGACATGTACTGTATGTCGCTGTCTTGGCTTGAATCTTATATTCTTTGTAATGGACAGAGACAAGAGGGAGGTAGCAAAGGCCAAAGCTCAGGATGGAAAGCAGGTGCTAGACCAGTGGAAGGCTTGTTACTTTGAGGTGCGGGCCAGGATTGAGACATCAGGTAGAGACCCACGCTGGGAGTTTGACCGCAAAAAGCTATTTGAGAAGACCGACTATATGGCCTCCATCTGCCAGGACCTGTACAAAATTCTCCAGGTCAGTTCAACCTGCCTGAGTGACAAACACCTCAACATCCTCTCAATCTAACCTTAAACAGACCGATCACATGCATATCCTTTATTGATTCAATGACTAACCCACACCCTGTTTTCCCATGCGTTCTATGAATGCTCAAACTTTCTGAAAACCTATTGTAAGGCATTCACTTCTGGCTAAACACAATAGGAACATACTTTTGCAGATCTTGGAGGAGTTCTATAACATCTTTGGTCCAGAGCTGAAGGCAGTGACGGGGGATCCTAAGCGTATTGACGATGTGCTGCGCTGGGTAGACAGCCTGGTGGTGCCCATCAAGGAGCTCAGCTTCGACCCCTTCAACATCCGCAAGATGGGCAGCTGGAAGATGGTCATGCAGGACTTCAAGGCCAAGGTTCAGGTGGGAGCAGCAGGACATCCTGGTAGCAATTTTGGAATCCACATTCATTCATTCATCACCAAGTCATGATTCACTCCTCTCACCTTGTCTGTCTACCCAGGCTATCGAAGGAGAGGCCATCAACTTCATTGACCAGTCCTTCAAGACACTGCGCTCTGCGTCGGCAGCCTTCGACATGCTTCTGAAGTTCAAACACATCCGCTCCAGAGAGGCCATCAACAACCAGATGATGATGAAGTTCAACGACATCCTGGCCCAGTACTGCAAAGAGGTACCTTAGGAAACGGACATCAAAAGAACAGAAAAGAACACAAATGTGTTGATTGGATTGGTCTTGACATTAGCTCCAGGCTTATAATATATAATTGTATATTTTTCATATAATTTGTAGAGTTCAAAAGGTACTCGCACTCAAATCATATAATTTGTATACACAATGTGGCATCTGGATGGAGTCATGTTAATGGTGTGAGCTTTAGGAAAGCTTGGTCACTGTTGTGTGTTGTGGGATAGGTGGACATAATCAACGGGATATTTGTGAAGTGCAAGGACAACCCTCCTCTGAATAAGAACCAACCCCCAGTGGCTGGAGCCATCTACTGGGAGCGTTCTCTCTTCTACCACATCAAACACACCATCATCCGCTTCCTGGAGGTCACAGATATGCTGGAGAGTGAGTCAGGCAAAGCGGTGAGAGCACTGAGCAACTAACTAACTAATCAGAGTAATTGCTCCATGTTGTACATCACATGTATGTCTCCCAAATGGAAACCTATTCCCTGGTCAAAAGTAATGCACTACATAGGGAATAGGGTGCAATTTGGGATAAAAAAACCTTTGTCTGAAACAGGTTTTTTACAGCACCATCTTCTTCTCCTTAGGCCAAGGCCAGGTACCTGGAAGTGGGGATCTGTATGAAGGAGTATGAGCAGAAGAAGTATGAGCGCTGGCGTGACGAGACGGAACAAAGCCTGCCCCTGCTGATGAAGAGGACCCTGCTGGTCATGGTCAACAGCTCAGGGGTCGTCACCGGAGAACAGCCCCCTCTAGACATGGTACATAGTAACGCACCACTGGGCGGCTGGACCTAGGATGAAATACACCTTTCCTCACTAGCAAGGCTTTTATGAACAAGTCTATCCTGTAAACATCTTGTGAAGTTTCTTAACGTTGTCTCTTGGGTCATATGTCCCTTATGTTTTCTCATCTCTGCATACTTTCTTTCTTTCTCAGACTGGCCCAGCAACTGAGCGTGACATGGAGAGAGGGGTGCGTTACATGATGAATTTTGCCCCGGAGCTGAAGGAGATCATTTCAGAGACCAAGTACTTGGAACAATTGGGCTACTCTGTGCCTGAGCTTGCCCGTAATGTGGCTCTGCAGGAGGACAAATTCCTCAGGTGATATTTCCACACAACCAACACCGAGTGGCAACAGATGGAAACAGCTAAACCAGTTGGTGTACTCATCACAGTTGTCTTAACCTGCTTTAACACTGTTCTACTAGATATGTGGATGGGTTGAAGAACCTGGTGAACCGCTACCACTCTCTGATGGACTGTCTGAATGATGCAGAGTTCTTCCTACTGGCCGAGCAGATCCAGGAGCTGAGGAGAGTGATGCGCTCAGGATACAAGAGGCTCAACTGGAACGCCCTGGGTACATACGCACTGCTCTGATATAATGAAATAAATGTGCATTTGAAGTTTTCATTGTTTTTCGTTCCCCAATGTGAGTACATGTCACAATACTCAGAGGTATCTGTCCTTTCTGGTTTAAGGCATCTCTGAGTTCATCAACCGAGGCACCCAGGCTGCGTCTAAGTTTGAGTCGCTCGTCAATCAAATTCAGAAGAATGAGAGGGACATTGATGCCAAGTTGCAGTCCATTGAGACAGCCAACTTATTCAAATTTCCAGCCCCAGACAAATCTAATGACCTTCCAGGTAAACAGAATGTCAATACTATTTAGAATGACATTGGGTAAGCTAAAATATCACATAAAGTGGGAACGAGAGTCTGATAAACTGGCATTTTCAGTATTTTAGCCCGCCCTCACTGTAACTGGTTTTAGGAGTGAAAGAGTTCTGTGAGCTGATCGAGCGAGAGAGGGCGAAGGATTTGAATCTGTTGAGTAGGAAGTACACAGCCATTGGCCCCCTGCTCACCAAGATGGAGAGTCTGATCATGCAAACCAACAGTGGCAAAGCCAAGCGCATGGGCCAGTACTACACCTACTGGGAACGCAAGGTCTTCGACTCCCTCACCAAGATGGTGCTCAGGTGGGACATTTAGCATACCTCTTTCCAGGTGGCTTTAAGTACAGGCAAATACACATTGTGGTATTGTAAGCTATGGAAAAATTGGTAATGTTTCATGATTTGAGATGAAAGGTGTGGACATAACAGTGCATTATCTCTGTTCTCTCTTGTAGGAACATCCAGACTTTTAACCTGGCCATAATGGGCAACACCCCACTTTTCCAAATTGAAACCATCTTGTCTGCCCCTGAGATTGTGCTGCACCCCAAAAACAGTGAGGTGTACAAGCTCATCATGCAGTGTGTCAGAGACTGTGTAGAGAGCACCAAGGTAGGACACAACACCCTTCCCCTCCCCCATACCTGTTTACCAACATATAAGAAGACATCCCTGTGTAGTGTATGACTGGTGTGACTCTCTTTCCCCACTAGCGGTTTGTGCGCTGGATGCATGGCACCTGTATAGAGTGTCCTCCTCAGCGTGTTGATGGAGAGGATGAGTCGGTGGTGTTCAGTTTCTACAGCGAGGTGTGTCAGCAACCCCAGGTCAATGAAAGGGCCATGGCCGTCTCCCAGAATATCCAGCGCCTCCTTAGCGCCGTGGGACGCTACCTCAATCGCTGGAAGCGCTACCGGCCCCTCTGGAAGCTGGACAAGGCCATTGTCATGGAGAAGTTTGCCGCAAAGAGGCCCTCCTATGTCATGTATGACGAGAAGCTGCAGTTCTATGCCCGGGTCAGTGTAGAGGTGGCACTGCAGCCGCTGTTGAAGGATGAGCACATCATGAGGCTGAACCTGGAGCCTTTGGCCCGCACCGTGCAGGAGAACGCCCAGGCCTGGGTCAACTCTCTGGGCAGACTGCTCAACGAGTCAGCCCGAGAGGACCTGTTCAACCTGCGGGATGAGCTACTGGTACTGCATACTTATTATTCAGTCAACGTTCCTATCGGTCCTAGATTATGGCGACATCATCTACTGTATATGAACGCAGCTGCCACTTTATTATAGCTGTTAGAAGCAGTTTATCATAGCGCACTGCACTTTTTTACGGCAGACAGTTGTATTACAACTGTGCAGTGTTTGGTTTTCGCCAGACATAATTGGACCCATCTCGTCCAAAAAAGTTGATGAAAGTTTGCCAAAAAGCAACTGGAAGCATCTGGATGATCATCAACACTCTTGGAAGAATATTCTATGGACAGATGAGTCAAAAGTATAACTTTGTGGACGACATGGGTCCAATTATATCTGGCGAAAACCAAACACTGCATTCAACAGTAAGAACCTTATACCAACGGCCAAGCATGGTGGTGGTAGTGTGATGGTTTGAGGATGCTTTGCTGCCTCTGGACCTGGACAACTTGTCTTAATAGAAGGAACCATGAATTGTGCTCTGTATCAGAGAATTCTACAGGAAATGGCCAGGCCATCTGTCTGTGAGCTGAAGCTGAAGCACAGCTGGGTCATGCAGCAAGACAATGATCCCAAACACACAATCAAGTCCACATGAAAATGTCTAAAAAGCAACAAAAAAATAAGTTTTGGAATGGCCTAGTCAAAGTCCAGACCTAATCCCAATTAAGATGTTGTGGCAGGACTTGAAAAGAGCAGTTCCTGCTTGAAAACCAATAAATGATGCTGAGTTAAGGCAGTTCTGCATGCAAGAGTGGGCCAAAATTCCTCCACAGCAATGTGAGACTGATCAATATCTGCAGGAAGCATTTGGTTGCAGTCATAGCAACTAAAGGTGGCACAACCAGTTATTGAGTGTAAGGGGGTAATTACTTTTTCGCACAGGGGAATTGGGAGTTACATAACTTTAAATAAATAAAGTAAGTATCCATAAAATAAAATAAATGTCAACTCAAGTTCCGTTTATCTAATATTAGGTTTTGGTTGAAGATCTGATAACGTTCAGTATAAAAATAAATTGCAAAAATAGAGAACATCTGAAAGGGGGCAAATACTTTTTCACAGCAATGTATTTATATTTTGATGTGTGTATTTTCTGTAATTTCTGTAATTCAGGGCTCATTGGTAAAAGAGACCTTGGTCTCAGTATGACGCCCTGATAAAATAAAGGTTAAATAAAAAAGAAATGCATCATACTATGAATTGCTGCTATACTCTTCAACTCTATTCCTTACTAAGTAACCCCTCATGTTTGTGTATGATTGTATTGTTGAATAGCAACTGTCTGAGAACCTGAAGAGGAGCCCAAACACCCTGGAGGACCTGAAGTTTGTCCTGGGCACCATCTCAGACATCAGGGACATGTCTCTGGCTGTGGAGATGAGGTTCACTGACATCCAGGAGAGATACAGGACCCTGGGCATGTACAAAGTAGAGGTGAGGAACATACATTACTCGAGTGTCTGTATATTGTCTCTTCGTTATTTGTGTGTTTAGTGTAAGTCCGTATAGTTTTCTCTCTTGAGTTTATTGTGTTGCTGTCCCCTGTTTTGAGTGTGGATCCCTGTGTGTGTTGCAGGCCACGGAGGAGGAGCTGCAGTTGTCGGCTAGTATCGGCCGCCTGTGGAGTGATCTGTTTGAAGAATCCAGACTGGTGGACCGCAGCCTAGGACGGGTCAAGAAGACCTTCACTGAGGTGAGACAGACGCCACGACACCTCGACCAACACTAACTTTACCATCACAGTCTCACCTATATCTATCATTTTGATCCTCATCCCAAAATGTACATCCCCTCTCCCCTGTTTCACAGATTACCAAGGAGCAGATTGAGACGTATAAGCAGGAGCTGACCATCTTTGCAGAGAGCTTCAACATGCATGGACCTGGAGCTGTGGGAGACAACCTAGAGAAAGGTAAGTGTTGACCCCCTTCCCATCAGACTGTCCTAACAGCCCCATCACTGCTTACTGGGTGATTTAATGTTTTTCTACTGGACCTGTCTTTTCCCATTCTTTGTGTAGGAGTGACAGTGATGGGGACCTATGAGACAGAACTAGCCAAAATAGAGGCGGGACGTCAAGAGTTGGCCAATGCAGAGAAGCTCTTTGACCTGCCAATCACCATGTACACAGAGCTGCAAAATGTACAGAAGGAGATGAAGGGCCTGCGACAGATCTACGAGATCTACAAGTCTCAGAAGGTACGAGTTTGTGGGTTGAGTACAGTGTGTGTTTGTGTAGTAGAGAACACAATGGCGCCAAACTTGCAAGCATTTCATGTTAAACAGGTTCTCATGCACAAAATGTGTATCAACCAATTAAAATGGTTGATTTACTTGCATGTGACAGAAAGTCATATAGAGCCTCACAGTGGAAATAAAGACGAATATATTGATAAAAGTCACCTTGTGATTTACACGGTTATCAAAACGTCACGCCAGGGTAAGCCTACACAAATCACAGCCCTTATTTTAAGTGTTTCTAAAATCCCCTATGGGAAAAACTAATGGTGGAAAAACGATTGGAACCATTCCCTGTTTGACATCTAGGTTTTATGGGTATTATGACTCATATTGTGGTACTCTATAGTAGCTGGTCCCATCAGATAACATGGCACATGTTAGCCCTTTTCTAACCTCACCAGGTGGCATGGTTACATCGTGGCACAGCTTCTGCAGCCAATTAAAATCCTAGACGTAGTTGGACATGTTCCAACACTTGTTCATGGAAGCATCTTTAACATACCTCAGTCCAACAGCACTTTCTGATCTAAGCAACTAGGCTATCACGTGTCTTTGACTGACTGGTCAAATTGCTGTCTGTGTAAAATTCCTAGTCGAAGATTTTGGCAAGAGTTCGAATCTCACGTTAGTCACCCCCCCCCCCCCCCCTTTGAAATATAGATTTATATGTAGCCTATTGGGTTAGTGCGTGCATGGGTGTCAAACTCATTCCATTGTGGGCCGAGTGTCTGCAGGTTTTTGGTTTATCCTTTCAGTTGTTCCTTACTAATTAGTGATCTTATTTCATCAATCAAGTACAATTGTGGAGCGAAAACTCGCAGACACTCGACCCTCCGTGGAATGAGTTTGACACCTGTGGGTTAGTGTGTTGAAAAGGAACATTCATTCAATTTCAGCCTTGCACACAAACACACTGCTATTGCCTGCAAATCTGGTTGCATAGGATATCTTACATGGACGTGTACGCCTAAAAGTAGGCCGACATTTTACACGCATTTTTATAATCATCTGCTTTGTCTTAAGTGTTATTTCACTAGAGAAGGATGATCCAAAGTGGAACTACAGTCGTGACCAAAAGTTTTGAGAATGACACAAATATTAATTTTCACAAAGTCTGCTACCTCAGTTTGTATGATGGCAATTTGCATATACTCCAGAATGTTATGAAGAGTGATCAGATGAATTGCAATTAATTGCAAAGTCCCTCTTTGCCATGCAAATTAACTGAATCCCAAAAAACATTTCCACTGCATTTCAGCCCTGCCACAAAAGGACCAGCTGACATCATGTCAGTGATTCTCTCGTTAACACAGGTGTAAGTGTTGACGAGTACAAGGCTGGAGATCACTCTGTCATGCTGATTGAGTTCGAATAACAGACTGGAAGCTTCAAAAGGAGGAAGGTACTTGGAATCATTGTTCTTCCTCTGTCAATCATGGTTATCTGCAAGGAATCACGTGCCCTCATCATTGCTTTGCACAAACAGGGCTTCACAGGCAAGGATATTGCTTCCAGTAAGATTGCACCTAAATCAACCATTTATCGGATCATCAAAAACTTCAAGGAGAGCGGTTCAATTGTGAGGCGAAGACTTTTGGAGGATGGCCTGGTGTCAAGAAGGGCAGCAAAAAAGCTACTTCTCTCCAGGAAAAACATCAGGGACATACTGATATTCTGCAAAAGGTACAGGGAATGGACTGCTGAGGACTGGGGTAAAGTCATTTTTCTCTGATGAATCTCCTTTCCGATTGTTTGGGGCATCCGGAAAAAAGCTTGTCCTGAGAAGACAAGGTGAGCGCTACCATCAGTCTTGTGTCATGCCAACTGTAAAGCATCCTGAGACCATTCATGTGTGGGGTTGCTTCTCAGCCAAGGGAGTGGGCTCACTCACAATTTTGCCTAAGAACACAGCCATGAATAAAGAATGGTACCAGCACATCCTCCGAGAGCAACTTCTCCCAACCATCCAGGAACAGTTTGGTGACGAACAATGCCTTTTCCAGCATGATGGAGCACCTTGCCATAAGGCAAAAGTGATAGCTAAGTGGCTCGGGGAACAAAACATCAATATTTTGGGTCTATGGCCAGGAAACTCCCCAGACCTTAATCTCATTGAGCACTTGTGGTCAATCCTCAAGAGGTGGGTGGACAAACAAAAACCCACAAATTCTGACAAACTCCAAGCATTGATTATGCAAGAATGGGCTGCCATAAGTCAGGATGTGGCCCAGAAGTGAATTGACAGCATGCCAGGGTGGATTGCAGAGGTCTTGAAAAAGAAGGGTCAACACTGCAAATTTTTGACTCTTTGCATCAACTTCATGTAATTGTCAATAAAAGCCTTTGACACTTATGAAATGTTTGTAATTATACTTCAGTATTCCATAGTAACATCTGACAAAAATATCTAAAGACACTGAAGCAGCAAACTTTGTCGAAATTAATATTTGTGTCATTCTCAAAACTTTTGGCCACGACTGTACAGTAGAAATAGTTTGCACTCTTATCATCCTACAGGTGGCAGTATTGCATCTTAAATCAACTCTAAATGTAGTAAGACACTTGGCTGTCATTAGTATTTTCTCATGTATGCTATACTTACATGCAGGCCTACAATGTTTTATAATTTTGCACTATTATAATAACCCCCTTTGTCACATGTCTTTTGAATCGAACTTCAAGGACCAACATTGAACAGATTTTTCCTTAACAAAAATGCTTCATGTGAGGATGGCTCGAACCCATTGTTAAAAAGCACTATCAATTATGAGTCAACCACTTTAGTAGTGGGTTCCACCTAGAAGTGATGAGACCTGCGATTTGACAAATATATAAGGCTCTTTGTTTTTTTAACGATGTATAATAAGCTTTCTTGTAAGGACCTCATTTATCTTTTTTTCCATTGATGGGTTCTGACTTCTAAACTTGAAATATTGTTAAACATCAGGTATCCTATGGCAAGGAGAAGGGCCACAGTATGGTTGTTACACACACCAGAAGTTAATGGTTATCTGTAGGAGGAATGTATATGGTGGAGTCAATTAAGGTTGGATATGAGCCAGGGGATTGGAATCTTACTGTGTGAGGAAAAGAAATCACATGGTTGCGGTCCCTGATAAGGGTGTAGAGCTGTGGATTAGTGAGGAATGGGGGTCGAGGTCACGTCAGCTAACAGTAAGGGAGAAGGAACAGTTTATTAACCACATCACTTAACTTCCTGCCTCGCAATAAAGATGTAATGTTTAGAGGGAAGGAGGAGTTCACCTAAATTGGAGTATATATATTTGTGCTGGTGGGAACATGTCTTTGTCTGTTCAGCTGTCTGACCCTTTGGGTGAATTAACTTGGTTTGAGCTCTTTATAGTTGTCTGTCAGTTTTTACCCTGTTATTTAGAACCTAACACCATAAAAGCACATGGATGTGAGTGAAATTGTCATATATGCGAAAACAGGAAAATGTTGTCTAACGTTAGTAGTAGATAGTAGCTTAGTCAAGAATGCATTAGTGCAATATTGGCACACAACATTTTGTTACAGACCAATGAAACAAGTAAACCTTGAATTTGTAGGTTTAACATATCCTTCTAGTGGGCAGGATCGACCAATTTTAAGAAATGCCATTTGTTGGTGGATAGAAAATCTAAGATCATTGATAGGCTGAAGCAGAAGTTGTGCTAGGATATAATCACTTCCACCTGGTGAAGTTAGCATAGGGCTAACTTGTACCATGTTGTCTGATGGGACAAGCTACAATTTAACGTCGGTCATATGCTAGTAAATCAACTATTTTAATTGGCTGATATGCATTTTGTGCGTGAGAACCTGTTTAACTTTAAATGCGTGCTTATGTTTGCAAGTATGGACCCAATGTTTTCTAGAGTTCTGTGTGCATTGCCTTTATGTGTGTTGCCTCATGTGTGTCTTTCAGGCAGCTAAGACGGAGTGGTCCCAGACTCTGTGGGTGAACCTGAACATCCAGCTGCTGCAGGAGGGCGTTGAGAGCTTCATTAAGAGTCTGAGGAAGCTGCCTAAAGATGTGCGGGCCCTGCCTGTGTCCTTCTTCCTAGAGGGACGCATGAAGGAGTTCAAGGAGTCCCTGCCTCTCCTTCTGGACCTGAAGAACGAGGCCCTCAGAGACAGGTACGCCTAATCACCTATGGATGTGGACTTAGAGAGTAGGATGTTTAGGTGACAGAACCTGATATCAACACACAGGCCCTATAACAATCGCATGACTGTAGTGGGAAGTAATATTTGATATGTGTATATACAGGATATTATATATACATCACATCAGACTCATAATAAGACTATGCAATTAGCCAATTAAAATGTTTATCTGACTCCATAAAGATAATTAAAATATACTTGCAAGCATTAGGCAATGAGTTGACGTTGACTCGCAAGAATTGGTCTGAGAATTGTCTATATCAAAGGCAGATATTTAATTAAAATTGTACAATGAATGGATTCACATACAAAGCATAAAGCGTAAGTTATAAAACATTAACAAGCATTACAAAGCATACTTCTAGGCATATACTGTAGAGCCTAAGGTTAACTTATAAGACAAAGCATGAACAAAGGGATGCCTAGAAGCCAAGGAAATGAGAATTGATCATACAACCTTCCTCCATGGACTGTATAAAGGAGAAGAGCGAGAACAAAGGCATTTAATTCCATTTATAACATCTGAAAGTGTACATTTCAACCTAAAACCAAGGGGGAAGGGCTAACTAGTCTTTGAGCATTGTCCTTTGTGCTTTCCTTGTGTCCCTGGACCATTTGCCATGCAACTCCAGGTGTCAGAGAGCACATAAATGAAGGCCAACAAAATACCTCCTGAAAAAACTACAGACAAATGAAGTGAATGTGGTTTTAATGTATTTATTTATACAGAGAGTATGTGAATGTGTGTTTGTCCTTGATCCCCCTCAGACACTGGAGGGAGCTGATGCAGAGGACTAACACCAGCTTTGAGATGAATCCAGACACCTTCACTCTAGAGAACATGTTCGCCATGGAGCTGAACAAGTATGGCAATGTCATCGGTGAGATTGTCACCTCAGCTGTCAAAGAGCTCAGCATTGAGAAGGCAAGCAACCCCTTTAGGACTTTTATTTCATCACACAAAGCTGTAATTGTACAATTCTCTTTGCTGTGTGTTCAACATTGTATGGTCAGTATCACTAACTAAACATTGAGTTTATATGTCATTTACATTTAGATAATGGGTATCTGTGTGTGTGTGTGTACAGGGAGTGAAGGAGGTGGTGGAGACCTGGGAGAATATGAAGTTTAGTGTGCAGCGCTACTTCAAAGGCACCCAGGAACGTGGCTCTATCCTGGGGGTGGTGGACGAGATTCTGCAGAACCTGGATGACAACGCCATGAACCTTCAGAGTATGGCAGGCAGCCGCTTTGTAGGGCCCTTCCTGGCCACCGTACAACAGTGGGAGAAGAGCCTGTCCCTCATCAGCGAAGTCATAGAGGTCAGTCAATGGGTGCATCCCAAATAGCACCCTATTCCCTATATAGTGCACTACTTTTTACCAGGGCCCATGGTGCACTATGTAGGGAATAAGGTGCCCTTTGGGACATAGCCAGTGACCTTTGGGTCCTAATTCACAGAAGAGTTCAAATACTGTTGCGTACAACTCTCATCACAAGCTCATTGTCCTTTGAAACCATCGTTGAGTATAATGGTAACCACCCATACAGGATCTGTGCTGAAATTATATGGCATCCCCTAAGGTTTGGATGCTGGTGCAGCGGAAGTGGATGTACCTAGAGAGCATCTTCATTGGAGGGGATATCCGCTCTCAGTTACCTGAGGAAGCCAAGAAATTCGACAACATTGACAAAATGTTCAAAAAGGTGATTGACTTGACTCCCACTTCTATTAGAACATAATTAAACACAACACGTAATGCTTTTAGACGGTATTGTCTTACCTAGTTTTGTGTGCTTGCATGGTCTGCTCTAGATTATGACAGATACAGTGAAGGACCCGGGAATTAAGAGGTGCTGTCTGGTGCCCAACCGGCTAACTGACCTGCAGAGTCTGAGTGATGGTTTGGAGCGCTGCCAGAAGAGTCTCAACGACTACCTGGACTCCAAACGTAACGCCTTCCCTCGCTTCTTCTTCATCTCAGACGACGAGCTGCTCAGCATTCTGGGTAGCAGCGACCCTGTCTGCGTCCAGGAGCACATAATAAAGGTACCTTAGCATGTCACTACAGGCCAGAGATAGTTATCTTCAGGTGATCAAAGGTGTAGTCATCTTTGTGGCTTTTCTTGCTCACGATTTTAAGCACGGGTGCTTGTAGACCTGCTCTTTTCCTTGTTAAAAGTTGGTTCCTAAATTGTGTGGAGTTAACGTTGCCTTTTCTCTCCCTTTTTCCTCCCACCCAGATGTATGACAACATAGCGTCTCTGCGGTTTGACGTGGGGGGTAACGGGGAGACGGTGGCTGGGGCCCTGGTGTCTGCGGAGGGAGAGGTGATGGACCTGAAGCGGCCGGTGCCAGCTGAGGGCCGGGTGGAGGACTGGATGACTGGAGTACTGCTGGAGATGAGGAGGACCAACAGACTCATCACCAAGGAAGCCATCTTCCGCTACTGTGAAGACAGGGGCAGGTTAGTGTGTTTCAGAAACACACAGACCTACTCCTGTCTTCAAAGTAAAACTTTGTCTGTGTGTAAGATGCCAGTGAAATATTCAGCAGCACCAGTCCATAGTGTGTGTTTCCCTCAGGATTGACTGGATGTTGCTGTACCAGGGGATGGTGGTGCTGGCTGGGAACCAGGTGTGGTGGACCTGGGAGGTGGAGGACGTCTTCCAGAAGGTGAAGAAGGGAGACAAGCAAGCGCTGAAGAACTACGCCAAGAAGATGCACCAGCAAATAGACGAGCTGGTCACACGCATCACTCAGCCCATGAAGAAGAACGACCGTAGCAAGATCAACACTGTCCTCATCATCGACGTCCATGCCAGGGACATTGTGGACAACTTTGTCCGGGACAGGTAGGGAACAACATAGTGCTTTGTTATTACACTTACTCTATTGCATGTAGTGACATATGACTTCAGATGAAAACTAGATTATGTTTCTCCTCATTTCTCTCTCATGCAGTATAATGGATGCCCGTGAGTTTGAGTGGGAGAGCCAGCTGAGGTTCTACTGGGACCGGGAGCCCGATGATCTGTTTGTGCGCCAGTGCAGTGCTGCTTTCTCATATGGTTATGAGTACATGGGACTGAATGGTCGTCTGGTCATCACCCCGCTGACTGACCGCATCTACCTCACCCTCACACAAGTACAATACCTGAACCTCAGAAAGCTTTGTCAGTCTGTATTTATACACTGTTGAATGATGAAGGTGAATGATTTTGTCTAACTGTAACTACCACTGTGTTTCTGCTTGCTTCAGGCCCTGTCCATGTACCTGGGTGGAGCCCCCGCAGGGCCGGCTGGAACGGGGAAGACAGAGTCCACCAAGGACCTGGCCAAGGCTCTGGGCCTCCTGTGTGTGGTCACCAACTGTGGAGAGGGCATGGACTACATGGTGACGCCCCTCACGCCAAAATGAAAGCTTTATTTCCTCTATTGTAGTCCACATGAATAGTTTCTTTATTTAACTCATGTATTAATTTATCATGCTTCTCCTCTCCTCTGTCTTCCCCCTCCTCTGTTTCCAGGCTGTGGGGAAGATCTTGTCTGGCCTGGCTCAGTGTGGTGCCTGGGGCTGCTTTGATGAGTTCAACCGCATCGATGCCTCTGTGCTGTCTGTCATCTCCTCCCAGATCCAGACCATCCGCAACGCTCTCATCCTGCACCTCAAGAGGTTCCATGTAAGTTATTATGACACACAGTCATCTCTTAGATGTCTGGAGACTGCCTGGACAGTTCTGGATTGAGAGAGGGTGATACTAAAACCTTGCAATTTGAGTAGGTAATCACAAAATATTGCTACAGAACATTATAGCAAGGTAATAACAGTTTTAGGATGTTTTCCCTCAAGACTGTTGGTGACATTGACTCAGGACGATTTTAACTCAGTACCCTCTATGTGTTGTGGGTGTCAGTTTGAGGGCCAGGAGATCAGCATGGACGACCGCATGGGCATATTCATTACTATGAACCCTGGCTACGCTGGACGCACAGAGCTGCCTGAGTCAGTCAAAGCCCTGTTCAGACCTGTGGTGGTCATCGTCCCTGACCTGCAGATGATTTGTGAGATCATGCTCTTCTCAGAGGGATTCCTCTTGGCTAAGGTGAGCAGCACATCCTCTCATCAACACACACACACACACACACACACACAAAAACCCACTTACAATATTATAGATAAGTGTTGTCTGACATTGTTAGACGCACACTCACTCAGTTAGTCATCTTCCTTTTAATGTAGATTCTGGCCAAGAAGATGACGGTGCTGTACAAGTTGGCCAGGGAGCAGCTGTCTAAGCAGTTCCACTATGACTTTGGCCTGCGGGCTCTGAAATCTGTGTTAGTAATGGCTGGAGAACTGAAGAGAGGCTCACCAGACCTCAATGAGGTAAAGCCCTGTGAAATTATGCAAAGTCCACTGTGATACGATTCCTATGTGTTGTACTTACAGTAAGGAGACAAAGAGAGCATTTATGATTTTCTGGAAGTTTTGGGTGGTTTTATTTCATTGCCCTTGAAGACATTTTTTTATATATTTTTTTTTTTTATGTCTTCAAGGGCAATGAAATAAAACCACCCAATCACTCTCTTTCTCTATCCCTCTGTTTTTTTTTCATTCTCTCTCCCGTTCTCCTTCCTCACCTACTCCTCACCCACTCTCTCCATTTTTCTCTCTCAGGATGTGGTGTTGATGCGTGCCCTGCGGGACATGAACCTGCCTAAGTTTGTGTTTGAGGATGTGCCTCTGTTCCTGGGGCTGATCTCAGACCTGTTCCCAGGGCTTGACTGCCCCCGTGTGTGCTACCCCAGCTTCAATGATGCTGTGGAGCAGACCCTGATGGAGAACAAATACCTCATCCTGTCCAACCAGGTGCCCTGGCTACCCTTCTCTGTCTAAACTTTAAATCTCAGGGCATAGGCAACTTTGTGAAAATGTCCATCTGCATTGAAATATGACAAATTATTATTTCTACACATGAAAGTGAAGATGTTGATAAGTCCCTGTTTCTAATGCTGAGTGTCTGTGGTGTTTAGGTGGACAAGGTGGTGCAGATGTATGAGACCATGATGACCAGACACACCACTATGGTGGTGGGCCCCACAGGTGGAGGCAAGTCAGTGGTCATCAGCACTCTGTGCCAGGCCCAGACCAGGTCAGTGCCTCTCAGACCATTGTGACAGCTGGCATCACAACAGCCTTGCTTCTCAAAGCGTTCAACGGAGAGTGTTTTTAGGAATAGTAGCCCTCATAATTGTGGTTGTTTTCATGCCTACAGGTTAGGCTTGGTGACCAAGCTTTACTGCCTGAACCCTAAAGCCATGAGTGTCATCGAGGTGTACGGCATTCTGGACCCTGTCACCCGTGACTGGACTGATGGGATACTGTCCAACATCTTCAGAGACATCAACAAGCCCACTGACAAAAAGGAGAGGAGGTAAAGACCATGTCACTGCCATTCCCTTGTAGAATTCAACCTGACGTTTCTAGGTATTTTATATCCAATGCTAAACTTTAGACCCAAACTGTTATAGACCTATATGCATCCTGCCCTGCCTTTCTAAAATCTTCGAAAGCCAAGTTAACAAACAGATCACCGACCATTTCGAATCCCACCGTACCTTCTCCACTATGCAATCAGGCTTCCGGGCCTGTTGTCCGGACCTCTGGCAATCTCTATGGAGGTGCCACAGGGTTCAATTCTCGGTCAGACTCTTTTCTCTGTATATATCAAGGATGTCACTCTTGCTGCTGGTGACTCTCTGATCCACCTCTACGCAGATGACACCATTCTGTATACATCTGGCCCTTCTTTGGACACCGTGCTAACAAACCTCCAAACGAGCTTCAATGCCATACAACACTCCTTCCGAGGCCTCAACCGCTTTTAAATGCAAGTAAAACTAAGTGCATGCTCTTCAGCCGATTGCTGTCCGCACCCTCCCGCCCGACTAGCATCACTACTCTGGACGGTTTTGACTTAGAATATGTGGACAACTACAAATACCTAGGTGTCTGGTTAGACTGTAAACTCTCCTTCCAGACGCACATTAAGCATCTCCAATCCAAAATTAAATCAAGAATTGGCTTCCTATTTCGCAACACAGCCTCCTTCACTCATGCTGCCAAACATACCCTCATAAAACTGACTATCCTACCGATCCTTGACTTCGACGATGTCATTTACAAAATATCCTCCAACACTCTACTCAGCAAACTGGATGCGGTCTATCACAGTGCCATCCGTTTTGTCACCAAAGCCCCATATACTACCCACCACTGCGACCTGTATGCTCTCGTTGGCTCGCCCTCACTACATATTCGTCGCCAAACCCATTGGCTTCAGGTCATCTATAAGTCTATGCTTGGTAAAGCCCCGCTTTATCTCAGCTCACTGGTCACCATAGCAACACCCACCCGTAGCACGCACTCCAGCAGGTATATTTCACTGGTCACCCCCAAAACCAACACTTCCTTTGGCCTCCTTTCCTTCCAGTTCTCTGCTGCCAGTGACTGGAACGAATTACAAAAATCACTGAAGCTGGAGTCTTATATCTCCCTCTCTAACTTTAAGCATCAGCTGTCAGAGCAGCTTACCGATCACTGTACCTGTACACAGCCCATCTGTAAATAGCACACCCGACTACCTCATCTCCATATTGTTACTTATCTTCTTGCTCTTTTGCACCCCAGTATCTCTACTTGCACATCATCATCTGCACATCTATCACTCCAGTGTTAATGCTAAATTGTAATTATTTCGCCTCCATGGCCTATTTATTGCCTTACCTCCCTACTCTTCTACATTTGCACACACTGTACATAGATCTTTCTATTGTGTTATTGACTGTACGTTTGTTTATGTGTAACTCTGTGTTGTTGTTTTTGTCGCACTGCTTTGCTTTATCTTGGTCAGATCGCAGTTGTAAATGAGAACTTGTTCTCAACTGGCCTACCTGGTGAAATACACTGCTCAAAAAAATAAAGGGAACACTTAAACAACACAATGTAACTCCAAGTCAATCACACTTCTGTGAAATCAAACTGTCCACTTAGGAAGCAACACTGATTGACAATTCATTTCACATGCTGTTGTGCAAATGGAATAGACAAAAGGTGGAAATTATAGGCAATTAGCAAGACACCCCCAATAAAGGAATGGTTCTGGCAGGTGGTGACCACAGACCACTTCTCAGTTCCTATGCTTCCTGGCTGATGTTTTGGTCACTTTTGAATGCTGGCGATGCGTTCACTCTAGTGGTAGCATGAGACGGAGTCTACAACCCACACAAGTGGCTCAGGTAGTGCATTTCATCCAGGATGGCACATCAATGCGAGCTGTGGCAAAAAGGTTTGCTGTGTCTGTCAGCGTAGTGTCCAGAGCATGGAGGCGCTACCAGGAGACAGGCCAGTACATCAGGAGACGTGGAGGAGGCCGTAGGGCAACAACCCAGCAGCAGGACCGCTACCTCCGCCTTTGTGCAAGGAGGTGCACTGCCAGAGCCCTGCAAAATGACCTCCAGCAGGCCACAAATGTGCATGTGTCAGCATATGGTCTCACAAGGGGTCTGAGGATCTCATCTCGGTACCTAATGGCAGTCAGGCTACCTCTGGCGAGCACATGGAGGGCTGTGGGGCCCCACAAAGAAATGCCACCCCACACCATGACTGACCCACCCCCAAACCGGTCATGCTGGAGGATGTTGCAGGCAGCAGAACGTTCTCCACGGCGTCTCCAGACTCTGTCACGTCTGTCACATGTGCTCATGTGCTCAGTGTGAACCTGCTTTCATCTGTGAAGAGCACAGGGCGCCAGTGGCGAATTTGCCAATCTTGGTGTTCTCTGGCAAATGCCAAACGTCCTGCACGGTGTTGGGCTGTAAGCACAACCCCCACCTGTGGACGTCGGGCCCTCATACCACCCTCATGGAGTCTGTTTCTGACCGTTTGAGCAGACACATGCACATTTGTGGCCTGCTGGAGGTCATTTTGCAGGGCTCTGGCAGTGCACCTCCTTGCACAAAGGCGGAGGTAGCGGTCCTGCTGCTGGGTTGTTGCCCTCCTACGGCCTCCTCCACGTCTCCTGATGTACTGGCCTGTCTCCTGGTAGCGCCTCCATGCTCTGGACACTACGCTGACAGACACAGCAAACCTTTTTGCCACAGCTCGCATTGATGTGCCATCCTGGATGAAATGCACTACCTGAGCCACTTGTGTGGGTTGTAGACTCCGTCTCATGCTACCACTAGAGTGAACGCATCGCCAGCATTCAAAAGTGACCAAAACATCAGCCAGGAAGCATAGGAACTGAGAAGTGGTCTGTGGTCACCACCTGCAGAACCATTCCTTTATTGGGGGTGTCTTGCTAATTGCCTATAATTTCCACCTTTTGTCTATTCCATTTGCACAACAGCATGTGAAATGTATTGTCAATCAGTGTTGCTTCCTAAGTGGACAGTTTGATTTCACAGAAGTGTGATTGACTTGGAGTTACATTGTGTTGTTTAAGTGTTCCCTTTATTTTTTTGAGCAGTGTACGTTTTTTATAAAATATATATATATATATACAGTGCCTTCGGAAAGAATTCAGACACCTTGACGTTTTCCAGATTTTGTTATGTGACAGACAACCTTATTGATTAAATAAATAACAATTCCTCAGCAATCTACACACAATACCCCATATTGACGAAGCAGAAACAGGTTTTTATACATTTTTGCAAATGTATTAATAATAAAAACAGAAATACCTTATTTACATATTATTGAGACCCTTGCTATGAGACTCGAAATTGAGCTCAGGTGCATCCTGGTTTTGCATTGATCATCCTTGAGATGTTTCTACAACTTGATTGGTGTCCACCTGTGGTAAATTAAATTGATTGGATATGATTTGGAAAGGCACACACCTGTCTATATACGTTCCCACAGTTGACAGTGCATGTCAGATTAAAAACCTAGCCATGAGGACGAAGGAATTATCCGTTGAGCTCCGAGACAGGATTATGTCGAGGCACAGATCTGGGGAAGGGTACCAACACATTTCTGCAGCATTGAAGGTCCCCAGGAAACAGTGGCCTCCATCATTCTTAAATGGAAGAAGTTTGGAAACACCAAGACTCTTCCTAGAGCTGAGAAATTGGGAAATTGGGGGGAAAGGGCCTTGGTCAGGGAGTTGACCGAGAACCCGCTGGTCACTATGACAGAGCTCTAGAGTTCCTCTGTGGAGATGGGAGAACCTTCCAGAAGCCCAACCATCTCTGCAGCACTCCACCAATCAGGCCTTTATGGTAGTGGCCAGATGGAAGCCACTCCTTAGTAAAAGGCACATGACAGCCTGCTTGGAGTTTGCCAAAAGACACCTAAAAACTCTCAGACCATGAGAAACAAGATTCTCTGGTCTGATAAAACCAAGATTTAACTATTTGGTCTCAGACCACTACCTCATGAAGCTGGTTGAGAGAATGCCAAGAGTGTTCAAAGCTATCATCAAGGCAAAGGGTGGCTACTTTGAAGAATCTAAAATCTAAAATGTCTTATGATTAGTTTTCTTGGTTACTACATGATTCCATATGTTATTTCATTGTTTTGATGTCTTCACTATTATTCTACAGAATATATATAATTTTACACTAATACAATTGCTCTATTTTCATGTCATCTGACCATAGTACCAGTTCCAATCCAAGTGCCATTTAGCAAACTCCAGGCGTTTACATTTGTTGGAGGACATGAAAATAGAGCACTTTGGCCACGCACACCAGTAAGGAAATAAGGATGCCCAAGCAGAAAAGAACCGAATACTATTACCTACTGTAAAATATAGTGGTTTATCTTTAATTTTATGGGGCTATTTTGCATCCACTGGTCCTGGGGCCCTTGTTAATGTTTATGGCAGTATGAACTTTACCCAGTACCTAGATAAAAACCTGGTTGCCTCTGCCAGTAGGCTGAAACTTGTCCGCAAGTGGATCGTCCAGCAAGACAATAACCCCAAGCACACATCAAAATCCACAAATAAATTATTAATTGACCACAAAATCAGCATTTTGCAATGGCCATCTCAATCTCTGGACTTGAACCCCTTTGAAAACCTGTGGTTTGAATTGATGAGGGTAGTCCAAAAGCGCAGACAATGGATATCAAGAGTCTGAAAATATTATTTATGGAGAAATGGTCTGAGATCCCTTCTAATGTGTTCTTCAATCTCATAAAACATTTTAGAAAAAGGTTCAGTGCTGTTATCCTTGCAAGGTGAGGTATGGAAAGGTATTGAAAACAGGGGTGCCAATAATTTTGCCCCCTATCTCTTTGGGGGGAAAAAATATTACTTGTTAAACAAAATCTATTTTTCTGAGCAATTGTATTCGTATAAAATAATATGATTTCCTTTTTTTTTGCATACAATAAAGCACAGTATTTGTATTATTTATTTTATGCTGTATTTTTTGCTCATCTTTATCAAGGGTGGCAATAATTTGGGACCTGACTGTATTTCTCTTGTTGCCACATGAACCCTTACCTACAGGTACATCCTGTTTGATGGGGATGTGGATGCTCTGTGGGTGGAGAACATGAACTCAGTAATGGATGATAACAAGCTGCTCACCCTGGCCAATGGAGAGAGGATACGCCTGCAGAACCACTGTGCTATGCTATTTGAGGTTTGTCACTAATATCACTATAGTCTCTTCAGACCACACCTTACTTGCACAGTTGTTAAAGGAATAGTTTACCCAAATTACAAAATTACACACGTTTGTGGCTCAAATCCCATTCAAGTCATGGGACCCATGTTAGCATTTTTCGCACATCATGTTCAAATCATCTATAAGTGACTTTGTTGAGCTTCACGACAAATTTTAGATACTTGTGAAAAATTTGGACGTGATGCGTGAAAAAAAATTATATCGGTCCCATGACTTGAAGGGGATTTGTGCCACGAATTCTAAAATGTTAGCATGTGGAAACGAAATAGCATGAATTTTTGTCATACCTTGTCCATAGACTGCTTACAGGGTAAGGAAGTCAATGTGTCATTTTGTAATTTGGGTGAACTATCACTTGAAGAATTTCTCAATGTGAATCGTAAATACATTTGTCCATCATGTGTTGTAGGTTGGAGATCTGCAGTATGCCTCCCCTGCTACGGTTTCTCGCTGTGGGATGGTGTTTGTGGACCCCAAAAATCTTCGCTATACTCCCTACTGGCAGAAATGGGTCAGCAACAGACCTCCAAAGGTAAGGAACATGACACAGTAAAATGCATAAAGGTGTTATCCTTTCAGCTTTCTCAAAATTGATGTTGAAATGTCTCATCTTGCATTTGCTTGTCTTTTCCTGAACAGGAACAACCACACCTGGAGAAGCTGTTTGTAAAGTACGTGCCCAGCACTATCGACATGATAGTGGAGGGTATTGTTGACGGCAAACAGGTGGAGAAACTGAAGACCATCGTCCCTCAGACAGATCTCAACATGGTTGGTACAGCTTGGCCTTCTTGAGTGTTATAACATGAGTGTTATAACATGTTGCTAATTATATTTACCCAAATTGAATCGCATGAACAGGTATCTGCAACAAAATCAGTTTCTGTATCACCTACCTCAGATTGGATCCAGCAAACTTCTTACCCTACATTTCTAGTTCCATAGTCCATTTTCAGGATGTCTGTCTCTGTCTGTCTCTGTCTGTCTCTGTCTGTCTCTGTCTGTCTCTGTCTGTCTCTGTCTGTCTCTGTCTGTCTGTCTGTCTGTCTGTCTGTCTGTCTGTCGGTCGGTCGTGTCCAGGTGACGCAGTTGTCCATGATGCTGGATGCCCTGCTGGAGACAGAGGTCTATGATGCTGATGTTCTGGAGTGTTTCTTCCTGGAGGCGCTGTATTGCTCTCTGGGGGCATGCCTACTGGACAACGGAAGGGCCAAATTTGATGACTTTGTAAAGAAACTGTCCAGCTTGACCACTGGTCATGATGAGAAGGCTCTTGCTGGACCTGGAGAGATTCCAGGTGAGAGAGGCACTGTCCAAGCCAAGGGTCAAATACAGTCATACATCAATTTGTATTCAGCTATTAGATACCCAAAACTACAAGTTATTCATAAAATGAATGGTTGGGATGTCCGTTCACACAGGTTACCTGCCAACTCTGTACGATTTCCATTTTGATGGGACCAAGAAGAAGTGGGTTACCTGGAGCTCCCTGGTCACCAAATACCTCCACAGCCCTGATGTGAAGTTCATCGATATCCTGGGTAAAGCATCAATGCATGTGTGCTCAGCAAAAAACAAATAAATAAGTCATCCACTGGATTCCTACAGATACCAAATGTACCCTTTTTTCCAACCTCACTTTAATTTTCCAACCCTCCCCTCTTTCTCCCTTCTCTCTCTCCATCTATTTCTCTCAATCTCTATCTCCATTTCTCTCTCTCTTACAGTCCCTACTGTGGACACCACGCGAGCCAGTTGGCTACTGGAGCAGATGGTGAAGATCAAGAGGCCTGTAGTTCTGGTGGGAGAGTCTGGCACCTCCAAGACAGCCACTACTCAGAATTTCCTAAAGAACCTCAACATGGACACTACTGTGAGTTTACAACAGGATGTCACAGAGACACAGACAGAGCCCATGACACTGAAATGGCAACCTATTCCCTATATAGTACACTACTTTTGACCAGGGCCCATTTAGGACGCACACCATGTCTATTAACTATGTTTAATGTTGCTTCTTTGTGTCTCCAGATGATGCTGACCATCAACTTCTCATCACGGACCACCTCCATGGACCTCCAGAGGAACCTTGAGGCCAGCGTGGAGAAGAGGACCAAGGAGATATACGGCCCTCCCATGGGCAAAAGACTGCTGGTCTTTATGGATGACCTCAACATGCCCAGGGTAGGTACCTGCCTGCTCTTCTCTAGCTCCCCATCACCCTCTCTTCCATCCCTCAACCTTCATCCTTTACATGTGCGTTTGTGTTAATGTAGGTTAGCGTGTTTGTTTGTCTGGTTGATTGTATGTTGGTATGTCATTGTACCTGTGTCCTCTCAGGTGGATGATTATGGGACCCAGCAGCCCATTGCCCTGCTGAAGCTGCTTTTGGACCGAGGAGGCATGTATGACAGAGGGAAAGAGCTGAACTACAAAGTTCTGAAGGACCTAGGCTTCATCGCAGCCATGGGCAAGGCAGGAGGTGGGAGGAACGAGGTGGATACCCGCTTCATCTCCCTCTTTAGTGTCTTCAACATCCCCTTCCCAGACGAGGACTCCCTCCATCTTATCTACTCCTCCATCCTCAAGGGACACACCAGGGTGAGACGCACTGTCACACATTTTAAGATGCAGCTGTTACCACGAAAAACAGCATTACCACACATGAATTATTGTATGAAATTACTTGATTAAACTCTAACCATTTAAACCGTAGCCGTTTGAGGAGTGCATCCAGACGATGTGTGACAAGCTGACTATCTGCACTCTGGAGCTGTACAAGAACATCATCAAAGACCTGCCGCCCACGCCATCCAAGTTCCACTACATCTTCAACCTCAGGGACCTGTCCAGAGTCTACAACGGTCTGGTCCTCACCAACGCTGAGAGGTCTTAAACATTACCCTCGGTTGAATCTAAATAACATGTGTTAAGAAGATGTTGCTGCTGACACCTAGAAGCTCATGTTAAGTGTTGTGTCATGTTTAGTCTCTGAACGTTTCTCTTCTGTAGGTTTCTGACAGTCACCCAGTTTGTGCGTGTGTGGAGGAACGAGTGCCTGAGGGTGTTCCATGACAGGCTCATCAATGAAATAGACAAAGCCCTGGTATGTTCATCTGCATGGTTCAGTTCTGCTTAATCATGAAAAATGTATTAATGACTTTACAGTAACTTCCTCTTACTATATTGTATTTGTTTTCCATTCTCATCTGTCCCCTGTCTTGTTGTCTCAGGTCCAGGGCCATATAAAGAACCTGATAGATGAGCACTTTAAATCAGAGTCAGCCATGAGGGACCCCATCCTGTTTGGTGACTACAGAACTGCCCTCAACGAGTCTGAGCCACGTGTCTATGAGGACATACAGGACTATGACGCTTCCAAAGCCTTGTTCCAGGTACTCAGAATTTGGGATGATGACTTTCAAACATTTGTTTGATTTTTACATTTATAATTGCCCCTTGTCACCTGTACTAGGCAAAATTAAACAGCACCCTTTTTTCAATATGTTCAAAATATCACAACTTTACTGTTTGCCCAGTCTCAAGCCTTTGTCTTGTCCCTGTCACTGCTCTGTAGGAGATCCTGGAGGAGTACAATGAGAACAAGACCAAGATGAAACTGGTTCTGTTTGACGACGCCCTGGAGCACCTGACAAGAGTGCACCGCATCATCAGGATGGACCGCGGCCACGCCCTGCTGGTGGGGGTTGGCGGCTCCGGGAAGCAGTCCCTTACCAAGCTGGCCGCATTCACCGCAGGCTGCGAGGTCAGCCAGACACATCTTCTGTGTCCCAACTGGCACTTTTGCTCTGGACAAAAGTAGTGCACTATATAGGGAATAGGGTGCCAGTTGAGACACATCCATCATCTGCTACTGCTCATATAGGAGGTGGCCTTTAAAGAGACACCAGAAAGATACCTTCTTATATGGACTGTTGTTTTCCTCTCCAGGTGTTTGAGATTACACTGAGCAGAGGCTACTCAGAGACCAACCTCCGTGAGGACCTGAAGATCCTGTATCTGAAGCTGGGCATTGAGGACAAGAAGACGGTTTTCCTCTTCACTGATGCCCATGTGGCTGAGGAGGGCTTCCTGGAACTCATCAACAATATGCTCACCTCGGGTAAAAACTTGAGCATACACCAGCTCACATTGTGTGCATCCCAAATGCCACCCTATTCCCTAGATAATGCACTACTTTGGACCAGATTCTCCAGTCGGACTAACCCTCTGTGTGTGCAGGCATGGTCCCTGCTCTGTTCCCAGATGATGAGAAAGAGATGGTGCTGAACCAGCTCCGTGATGAGGCCATGAAGATGGGCTCTGGCCCGTCCAAGGAGAGCGTGTGGCAGTACTTTGTCAACAAGAGTGCCAACAACCTGCACATTGTCCTGGGAATGTCCCCTGTGGGAGACACCCTGAGGACACGCTGCAGGAACTTCCCAGGTACACAACCCTTCACTACTGTTCACTTGGCTTTGTCGACTGTCTGAAGAGTTTATGTAATTGCTCCTTGTCTCATTTATCTCACAGGGCTGGTGAACAACACTGGTATTGACTGGTTCCTGCCCTGGCCTCCTCAGGCTCTGCATGCTGTGGCTCAGTCTTTCCTGGGTATGGAATCACAGATTCACACTTCCACTACAATGTACTAAAATTGTACAATCGATACATTTATCACTGACTCTGATTAGGGTGTTTTATACAAGCTTTATAGTGGTGCAACTGAACCCATCAATGTCATGCCACAGGTGAAAGTCCGATGATCCCTGAGAGGCACTCGGCAGCTGTAATTGCTCACGTGTGTATGGTGCATGGCTCGGTGGGTGACTACAGCAAGATGTTCCTGCAGAAGCTCAGACGCAGCAACTACGTCACCCCCAAGAACTACCTGGACTTCATCAGCACCTACGCCAACCTCCTGGAGGACAAGGACCAATACATCCTGGGTAACAGGGAGCGCAGAGTGGGAGAAATATCAAGCCTAATGAAAGAGCCTTGGTTTCCCTGCTACTGCTGTGCTGTATTGCAGTGGTATTTTAGTTTTTTTTTGTGTGTGTGCCTGCGTGTGTGAGAGATAGTAAAGTTGTCTCCCTCTGTCCCTCGCGTGGTGTTCCAGCTCAGTGTAAGCGTCTGGAGGGTGGTCTGGATAAGCTGGAGGAGGCCAGTGTGCAGCTGGCTGAGCTCAACATCAAGCTGGCAGAGCAGAAGGTGGTTCTAGCAGAGAAATCCTCCGCCTGTGAGATCCTACTGCAGGAGATCGCCACCAACACCACCGTGGGTCAGTGCAGTCAACACAGCATTAGGCTGAGTTCCAATATAACCCTTTCCATATACCCTATTCACTATTTAGTGCATTACTTATGACCAGGGCTCATACGGTAATTAACTATATAGGGAATCTGGTGCCATTTGGGAAGAGCCTTTAGACACGTTCGCTGTACAAGTAAACACAACTCTCCTTCTTGTGTAGCTGAGGAGAAGAAGAAGCTGGCGGAGGACAAAGCCAAGGAGATCGAGGAGCAGAACAAGGTGATCGCTGTGGAGAAGAGGGATGCTGAGAGCTCATTGGCTGAGGCCCTGCCTGCTCTGGAGGCAGCCCGCATCGCCCTGCAGAGCCTGGACAAGTCTGATGTCACTGAGATCAGGTGCCCCTCCCTGCCTTCCCTCCTCTGTGCTCCACTGCACCCACCTGGTTGGTTTTGTGTCCCACAAGTTAAACAGAGGTTGCGTCACAAATGGCACCCTATTCACTATATAGTGCACTACTTTTGACTCTGCACTATATAGGGAATAGAGTGTAATTTGGGAGGCACCCATAATGTAGTGGTTACACTCATCAGACAGATCAGACAGTCTGGGCCAGGAGTCAGCAGTCTGGTCCTGATGGAGTGTCACGTTGTCATCTGGCCCCTTCCCCGGCCCTTGGCTCTCTGGAAAATAGGAAAATGTTGTCATAGGAAAATTACAGATGGTGATTTTGAGAAATGTCTTATGTTGATTAATGGAACAAGTTACTCAGTGGCTTTAAAGCTTACACAGAGCAGACTCCCAGGAGCAGGATTGAACTGAACACACCTGGTCCAGACCACTAACCTCATAGATAGAGAAGGCAGCTTTGGTTAGACACAAATCAATAAAAACATATAACAAAAAACACAAATCAAATACGTCATTCCCACACTTCAAAAACATTCACTGGGAATACGTTTCGAGTTTTTAATCCATCTGTTGAAGGAGGATATACAGTGAGGGAAAAAAGTATTTGATCCCCTGCTGATTTTGTACGTTTGCCCACTGACAAAGAAATTATCAGTCTATAATTTTAATGGTAGGTTTATTTGAACAGTGAGAGACAGAATAACAACAAAGAAATCCAGAAAAAATATGTCAAAATTGTTATAAATTGATTTGCATTTTAATGAGGGAAATAAGTATTTGACCCCCTCTCAATCAGAAAGATTTCTGGCTCCCAGGTGTCATTTATACAGGTAACGAGCTGAGATTAGGAGCACACTCTTAAAGGGAGTGCTCCTAATCTCAGTTTGTTACCTGTATAAAAGACACCTGTCCATAGAAGCAATCAATCAATCAGATTCCAAACTCTCCACCATGGCCAAGACCAAAGAGCTCTCCAATGATGTCAGGGACAAGATTATAGACCTACACAAGGCTGGAATGGGCTACAAGACCATCGCCAAGCAGCTTGGTGAGAAGGTGACAACAGTTGGTGCGATTATTCGCAAATGGAAGAAACACAAAAGAACTGTCAATCTCCCTTGGCCTGGGGCTCCATGCAAGATCTCACCTCGTGGAGTTGCAATGATCATGGGAACGGTGAGGAATCAGCCCAGAACTACACAGGAGGATCTTGTCAATGATCTCAAGGCAGGTGGGACCATAGTCACCAAGAAAACAATTGGTAACACACTACGCCATGAAGGACTGAAATCCTGCAGCGCCCGCAAGGTCCCCCTACTCAAGAAAGCACATATATATGCCCGTCTGAAGTTTGCCAATGAACATCTGAATGATTCAGAGGACAACTGGGTGAAAATGTTGTGGTCAGATGAGACCAAAATGGAGCTCTTTGGCATCAACTCAACTCACCGTATTTGGAGGAGGAGGAATGCTGCCTATGACCCCCAGAACACCATCCCCACCGTCAAACAGGAACGATGGACGGGGCCATGTACCATCAAATCTTGGGTGAGAACCTCCTTCCCTCAGCCAGGGCATTGAAAATGGGTCGTGGATGGGTATTCCAGCATGGCAATGACCCAAAACACACGGCCAAGGCAACAAAGGAGTGGCTCAAGAAGAAGCACATTAAGGTCCTGAAGTGGCCTAGCCAGTCTCCAGACCTTAATCCCATAGAAAATCTGTGGAGGGAGCTGAAGGTTCGAGTTGCCAAACGTCAGCCTCGAAACCTTAATGACTTGGAGAAGATCTGCAAAGAGGAGTGGGACAAAATCCCTCCTGAGATGTGTGCAAACCTGGTGGCCAACTACAAGAAACGTCTGACCTCTGTGATTGCCAACAAGGGTTTTGCCACCAAGTACTAAGTCATGTTTTGCAGAGGGGTCAAATACTTATTTCCTTCATTAAAATGCAAATCAATTTATAACATTTTTGACATGCATTTTTCTGGATTTTTTTGTTGTTATTCTGTCTCTCACTGTTCAAATAAACCTACCATTAAAATATAGACTGATCATTTCTTTGTCAGTGGGCAAACGTACAAAATCAGCAGGGGATCAAATACTTTTTCCCTTTACTAGGATTAAATGTCAGTAATTGTGAAAAACTGAGTTTAAATCTATTTGGCTAAGGTGTACGTAAACTTCAGACTTCAACTGTATCTTGATGTTAGAATCACCTTTTGTTAGATGTTAGAATCACCCAGTCTTTCTGGGTAAGTCTCAAAGAGCTTTGCACACCTGGATTGTACAATATTGTCACATTATTATTTAAAACATTCGTCAAGCTCTGTCAAGTTGGTTGATCCTTACTAGACAGCCATTTTCAAGTCTTAACATAGATTTTTGAGCCAATTTAGGTCAAAACTGTAACTAGACCACTCAGGAACATTCAATGTTGTCTTGGTAAGCAACTCCAGTGTATATTTTGCCTAGAGTTTTAGGTTATTGTCCTGCTGAAGGTGAATTTGTCTCCCAGTGTCTGTTGGAAAGTAGACTGAAATAGTTTTCCTTTAGGATTTTGCTTAACTAGCTCTAATCTGTTTATTTTTATCCTAAAAAATGTCCTAGTCCTAGCCGATGACAAGAATACCCATAACATGATGCAGCCACAATCATGCTTGAAAATATGAAGAGTGGTACTCAGTGTTGTGTTGGATTTGCGCCTAACATAACACTTTGTATGTAGGACAAAAAGTTCATTTTTGTTGCCACATTTTTTACTTTAGTGTCTTATTGCAAACAGGATGCATGTTTTGGAATACTTTTATTCTGTACAGGCTTCCTTCTTTTCACTCTGTCATTTAGGTTAGTATTGTGGAGTAACTACAATATTGTTGATCCATCCTCAGTTTTCTCCTATCACAGCCATTAAACTCTATTACTGTTTTAAAGTCACCATTGCCTCATGGTGAAATCTCTGAGCGGTTTTTGTTCCTCTCCTGCAACTGAGTTAGGAAGGACACCTGTATCTTTGTAGTGACTGGGTGTATTGCTACACCATCCAACGTGTAATTAATAACATCACCATGCTCAAAGGGATATTCAATGTCTGCTTTTTTTTACATTTACCCATCTACCAATAGGTGCCCTTCTTTGCGAGGCATTGGAAAACCTCCCTGGTCTTTGTGGTTGAATCTGTGTTTGAAATTCACTGCTTGACTGAGGGACCTTACAGATAATTGTATGTGTGAGGTACAGAGATGAGGTAGTCATTCAGAAATCATGTTAAACACATTTGAACTCCTGAACCTTTTTAGGCTTGCCATAACAAAGGGGTTGAATGCTTATTGACTCAAGACATTTCTGCTTTTCATTTTTTATTAATTTGTAAACATTTCGAAAAACATAACTCCACTTTGACATTATGGGGTTTTGTGTGTAGGCCAGTGACACAAAATCTCAATTTAATATATTTTTAATTCAGGCTGTAACACCACAAAATGTATTAAAAGTCAAGGGGTGTTAATACTTTCTGAAGACACTGTAAATCCTGTTTTACAGATCTTGCTGTGCTGTGTTGAGACACTGTATATTTCCCCCTTGGAGAGGTGTAGGATTTGCCAATGGATAGAAACGAAACAAATATTTTCTGGTTTAGATTGTTTTCCTGCTCGACTCCTTTAAAGCAGCAATTCGTACTTGGGGAAACTGCCACGTCAATTTGTGATATTACAATAACAAAGAAGTTATTTCAGACAACGAAGACAGTTTTTTCCCTCAGACATCATTACATGCGTGATTTTTTTCGAAATTACCATGATGCCAGATGTTCCTCTCCTCTTTTTCATCAACAAAAGAAAATAATAACCAAGGCGCTACGTCATACAGTAGCGCTGTTTCACCTTATGCGGATTCCAGCTTTAACAAAAGTTGTTGCTCTAGAGCTCCATTCATGTTCATTGATCATTTTTTTCCTGTGCCTGTCTCTTTGGTTGTGCTTCTGTCCGCTCGTCTTGCAGATCATTTGCCAAGCCGCCCAAACAGGTGCAGGTGGTGTGTGAGTGCATCCTGGTGATGCGAGGCCAGAAGGAGATCAGCTGGAAGTCAGCCAAGAGCATGATGTCAGAGGGCAACTTCCTGCGCGCATTGATGGAGATGGACTGTGATGCCATCAACCCCAGCCAGGTCAAGACTGTCAGAGGTAGGTAGGCCACTTCAGTCCTGTGGTTTTCACGCCAAAACAGGACAACAATAGGTCTAACTTTATCCGTAATGCAACTTTAATATGCAGTATGAGCCCTCAAATAGCAAATACATGGATACAGGTAACTGCCAAAATAAAGGAAACACCATCATAAATTGTCTTAATAGAGTGTTGTGTCACCATGAGCCGCCAGAACAGCTTCATTGCTCCTTGGCGTAAATTCTACAAGTGTCTGGAACTCTATTGGAGGAATGCGACACCATTGTTCCACAAAAAATCATTTCGTGTTTGGGGTGTAGGAAAATACTGTCTCAGGCGCGGCTCCAGAATCTCCCATAAGTGTTCAATTGGGTTGAGATCTGGTGAGTGGTGACTGAGACACGCACGCACACACACTCTAAATCCCCTATGCTCCTTTAAGACCCCTGTGGCTTCTTCTAGCCATGGTAGCCAAACTCATGGGCAACTGGACATATGTATAGATGACCCTAAGCATGATGGGATGTTAATTGCGTAGTTAACTCAGGAACCACACCTGTGTGGAAACACCTGATTTCAATATACTTTGTATGCCTCATTTACTCAAGTGTTTTCTTTATTTTGTCAGTTACCTGTATATGTTCACTCTATAGCCCTGTGTTTCCCCTGGCCAGGCTTCTTGAGGAACCTGAACACCAGCTTTGAGGAGATGCAGGCCATCAGTAAGGCTGGCTCTGGGATGCTCAAGTTTGTGGAAGCTGTCATGGGCTACTGTGACGTCGCCAGGGAGATCAAGCCCAAGAGAGAGAAGGTAACGTGATCCAGGCAATGTGATAGAGATAGTATAAATCGTGTAAATGACTTTGATCGGCACAGGGGAAGTGCCATAGTCATGGATCTCTTTTGTTTATGTTATAGGCATAACACTATCCAGAACATGGCCCATGCCAATTAAATGGCACCAGCCTTTAAGAATGAGCAGTGTTGTGTTAGTGGTGTTTCAACCCCCCTGGCTGTCTGTTGCAGGTGGCACGCCTAGAGAAGAACTTCTTCCAGAGCAAGCGTGAGCTGGAGCGTATTCAGAATGAGCTGGGGACCATCCAGAGGGAGCTGGGGGCGCTGGGGGACAAGTACAGTTCTGCCATGGGGGAGAAGCAGCTGCTGCAGGAGGAGGCTGAGGTCATGGAGAGGAGGCTGATTG
The DNA here is from genome assembly GCF_029448725.1 of Salvelinus fontinalis. Classification (NCBI taxonomy): domain Eukaryota; kingdom Metazoa; phylum Chordata; class Actinopteri; order Salmoniformes; family Salmonidae; genus Salvelinus; species Salvelinus fontinalis. Next base: position 35,737,911 of record NC_074668.1, on the reverse strand, counting down.
CTGCTGACAAACTCATCTCAGGCCTGGGCTCGGAGAATGAGCGGTGAGGACAGCACAGTGGAGTGCATATACACACAGACTCAGCATGACTTACAGCCAGTTGAAGGCTGTGGACCGTATTTGAATCAATGTTGTTTCCATGTCATTTCAACAAAAAAATTCAATGTGATGATGTTGAATCAACGTGGAAAACTGATTGGATTTGCAAAAAGTCATCAACGTCAGCATGACTTACAGCCAGTTGAAGGCTGTGGACCATATTTGAATCAACATTGTTTCCATGTCATTTCACCCAATTTTTAACCTAAATCCAATGACATGGTGAAATGTTTTGTTGAATTCACATTAGTTGACAACTCAACCAAATGTAAACCAAAACTTGACGTTGAAATGACGTCTGTGCCCTACCATCTCTGTATCTGTCTCTTCCTCCTCTTCTCGTCTTCCTCTCCTTCTTCCTCTTCCCAGATGGACAGATGACCTGGAGGAGTTGAAGCAGCGTCGTGTGCGTCTCCTAGGCGACTGCCTGATCTGTGCTGCGTTCCTGAGCTACGAGGGGGCATTCAGCTGGGACTTCAGGAATGAGATGGTGTTTGACGTGTGGGAGAAGGATGTGTTGGAGAGAGGCATCCCTCTCAGCCAGCCCTTCAGAGTGGAGAGCTTACTGACCGACGAGGTGGAGATCAGCAGGTCAGAGACTGTACGTGTGTGTTGGTGTGTGTAAGTGTGTGTGCGTACATGCATTTGTGAGTGCGTTTTTTTTAATGCGTGTGTTTCCGTCCCTGTGTGAGAGGAAGAGAGAGAGTAAAGGTGTCTGTGTTGTAGATGGGGGTCAGAGGGCCTTCCTCCAGATGAGCTGTCAGTCCAGAACGGGATTCTGACCACCAGGGCCAGCCGCTTCCCCATGTGTATCGACCCCCAACAGCAAGCTCTCAACTGGATCAAAAAGAAGGAGGAGAAGTTCAACCTCAAGGTACGGCTAACTTTATCAGCTGACTTCACAGGATCTAACTATTATTCTTTTACATTTGCAAATTACTGGAAGTCATTTACTGGATGTTATTCTTATACTGTATGTGATTGACCTCTTCCATAGATCTCTTCGTTCAACGACCCAGACTTCTTGAAGCAGCTGGAGATGGCCATCAAGTATGGCTTTCCCTTCCTGTTCCAAGACGTGGATGAGTACATTGACCCTGTGATTGACAACGTCCTGGAGAAGAACGTGAAAGGAGCCGAGGGCCGGCAGGTTATAACGCTGGGGGACAAGGAGGTGGACTACGACCCCAACTTCAAACTCTACCTCAACACCAAACTGTCCAACCCCAAGTACTCTCCTTCTGTGTTCGGGAAGGCCATGGTCATCAACTACACTGGTGAGACGTCTCTGTATGTCAGCACGCCTGTGTCTACACTGTATGTGGTGTGAGTGTGTGGGGTAACAGTTTGTGTGCGTGTGCCTGTGTGCGTGTGTGTGTGTCTCTCTCAGTGACGCTGAAGGGTCTGGAGGACCAGCTGCTGAGTGTGATCGTGGGCTTTGAGCGTAAGGAGCTGGAGGAGCAGCGGGAGAGACTGATCCAGGAGACCAGTGAGAACAAGAAGCTGCTGAAAGACCTGGAGGACTCTCTGCTGAGGGAGCTGGCCACCTCCACAGGCAACATGCTGGATAACGTGGAGCTGGTCCACACTCTGGAGGAGACTAAGTCCAAGGCCAGCGAGGTTTGTCTGGAGACAGGATATACTCACTCTCAAGGGGAAGACATCAGAGAGCATGAGGTCTGGGCTCTCTTAATGCTTTGTCTGTGTTCTCTGATGTAACTCCCCAGGTGTTTGAGAAGCTGAAGCTGGCAGAGAAGACATCAACAGACATTGATAAGCTGCGAGATGGCTACCGTCCCGCTGCCAAGCGCGGTGCCATCCTGTTCTTTGTGCTGGCGGAGATGGCCCTGGTGAACAGCATGTACCAGTACTCTCTGGCCTCCTATCTGGAGGTTTTTGACTTCTCCCTGCGCAAGTCCCTGCCTGACTCCATCCTGCCCAAGAGGCTAAAGAACATCATGGACACCCTGACATACAATGTCTACAACTATGGATGCACAGGTGAGGTGACAGGGTGTTCAGGAATGGTCAAACCTGGACTTTTGTGGGAACAGTTATGTGATAGCTGGGATTGATCTGAAACGGTGTGTGTGTGTGACTCAGGTCTGTTTGAGAGACACAAGCTGCTGTTCTCCTTCAATTTGACAATAAAGATTGGGCAGCCAGAGGGGCGGGCTCCCCAGGAGGAGCTGGACTTCTTCCTCAAGGGTGAGAGACATATGATGTCATCTACCATACACTTACATAAACACAGCACACCAACTTGGAGACGCATAACTCACATACACTTTTTTTCCTCTCTGTGCTCCCCAATCCAGGTAACCTGTCCCTGGAGATGAGCAAGAGGAAGAAGCCATGTCCCTGGCTTCCAGGCCAGGGCTGGGAGGACATCATACGACTGGCTGAGCTCTTCCCTGCTGAGTTTGGCTCCCTACCAGATGACGTGGAGAAGAACCTGCCAGAGTGGAAGACTGTGAATAACACCATCCAATCTTGTGACCTAGTGATGCACTGAATATGTTCCTATGTCCTCTCTAGAATGGTTCATTGTTAACCCTCCTCTCTGTTGTCATCTCAGTGGTATGACCTGGATGGGCCGGAGCAGGCTCCCTTCCCCATGAAGTATAAAGACAACCTGACTGCCTTCCAGAAGCTGCTGTTGCTGCGCTGCTTCCGCCTGGACAGAGTCTATCGGGCTGTCACTGACTATGTCACCATCACCATGGGAGAGAAGTAATAGACCGTTCTCCTACTTGTAAACAAACCTGAACTCCTATTGCTTTGATCCAAAATATCTTGACTTGTGGAGATGAGACTTTAGTGTTTCTCCCTATTCACTTTTTACTGTCTACCTCGCCACCCTCCCTCTCAGGTATGTGCAGCCCCCTGTGATCAGTTTCGAGGCTATCTATGAGCAGAGTTCACCCAACTCCCCCATCGTGTTCATCCTGAGCCCCGGCTCCGACCCAGCCAGTGACCTCATGAAGCTTGCTGAGAGGTCTGGCTTTGGGGGCAGCAGGCTCAAGTTTCTGGCCATGGGACAAGGTCAGGAGAAGGTACCAGACAACACTCATTAATCACAGCATTAGAGCTTCCAATGTTACAATTTATTTTTTATTTTTTATTGAACCTTTATTTAACTAGGCAAGTCAGTTAAAAACAAATTCTTATTTACAATGACGGCCTACCAAAAGGCAAAAGGCCTCCTGCGGGGGCTGGGATAGGAAAAAAATATATAGGACAAAACACACATTATGACGAGAGACACCACAACACAACATAAAGTGAGACCCAAGACAACAGTATAGCATGGCAGCAACACATGACAACACAGCATGGTAGCAACACCACATGGTAACAACATGGAAGCAACACAACATGGCACCAGCACATCATGGTAGCAGCACAAAACATGGTACAAACATTATTGGGCACAGACAACAGCACAAAGCCAGAAGGTAGAGACAAAAATACTTCACACGAAGCAGCCACAACTGTCAGTAAATGTGTCCCTGATTGAGTTTTTGAATGAAGAAATAGAGATAAAACTGTCCAGTTTGAGTGTTTTTTGCAGCTCGTTCCAGTCGCTAGCTGCAGTGAACTGAAAAAGGAGAGACCCAGGGATGTGTGTGCTTTGGGGATGGGTGTTGTATGTGAAGGATGAGGGCTGCAGTAGGTATCTCAACCAGTGGGTCTTCCGACCGGTATACAGAGATGACCAGTTTACAGAGGAATATAGAGTGCAGTGATGTGTCGTATGAGGAGCATTGGTATCAAGTCTGATGGCTGAATGGTAAAGAACATCTAGCCACTCGAGAGCACCCTTATCTGACGATCTATAAATTACATCTCCGTGATCTAGCATGGGTAGGATGGTCATCTGAATCAGGGTTAGTTTGGCAGCTGGGGTGAAAGAGGAGCAATTACGATAGAGGAAACCAAGTCTAGATTTAACTTTAGCCTGCAGCTTTGATATGTGCTGAGAGAAGGACAGTGTACCATCTAGCCATACTCCCAAGTACTTGTATGAGGTGACTACCTAAAGCTCTAAACCCTACCCCTACCTCTAAGCTCTAAACCCTGAGAGGTAGTAATCACACTGTTTGGGAGAGGGGCATTCTTCTTACCAAACCACATGACCTTTGTTTTGGAGGTGTTCAGAACAAGGTTAAGAAAGGTTGTTGGACAGTAAGAAAGCTTTGTTGTAGAGCGTTTAACACAAACTCCGGGGAGGGGCCAGCTGAGTATAAGACTCTATCATCTGCATATACACACATTGGCTCCCGAGTGGCGCAGTGGTCTAAGGCACTGCATCTCAGTGCAAGAGGCATAGTCCCTGGTTCAAATCCAGGCTGCATCACATCTGGCCGTGATTGGGAATCCCATAGGGCGGCGCACGATTGGCCCAGCGTCGTCTGAGTTTGGCAGGGGTAGGCCGCCACTGTAAATAAGAATTTGTACTTAACTAATTTGCCTAGTTAAATAAAGGTTCAAATAAAAATATAAATGGATGAGAGAGCTTCCTACTGCCTGAGCTATGTTGTTGATGTAAATTGAGAAGAGCGTGGGGCCTAGGATCGAGCCTTGGGATACTCCCTTGGTGACAGGCAGTGGCTGAGACAGCAGATGTTCTGACTTTATACACTGCACTCTTTGAGAGAGGTAGTTAGCAAACCAGGCCAAAGACCCTTCAGAGACACCAATACTCCTTTGCCGGCCCGCAAGAATGGGATGGTCTACCGTGTCAAAAGCTTTGGCCAAGTCAATAAAAATAGCAGCACAATATTGCTTAGAATCAAGGGCAATTGAGACATCATTTAGGACAGGTTGCAGTGACACACCTATAACCTGAGCGGAAACTAGATTGCATACCCCATGTACTTTTGGTGCACATTCAACCACAAAGCTAATTGGAATGTTGTTCGTACGATACAGTATTGTTGCTGTGTGCTGTAGGTGGCGCTGCAGCTACTGGAAACGGCGGTATCTCGGGGCCAGTGGCTGATGCTGCAGAACTGCCACCTGCTGGTGAAGTGGCTGAAGGACCTAGAGAAGTCCCTGGAGAGGATCACCAAGGCCCACCCTGACTTCAGACTGTGGCTCACCACTGACCCCATCAAAGACTTTCCCATCGGCATCCTACAGAAGTCTCTCAAGGTGAGGAAGAGCTCTAACTTAGTCAAACAGACCTGCTACCTACTGAACACAGACTGTTGCCTACTGCAGCTAACTGTAAACAATGTGACTTAGTTTTATGATAAAGTGTCTGTCCGTCTATCTCTGATTCACTCATCCAACACCATACAGTCTCCCCAGCCCGATTCGTTCACCTAATCACGGCAGAACTGAGCCATTGAGGATTGAAGCGAATTGACTTTAGGACCTGATCTCTGTTTCTCTGTTCGTCCAGGTGGTGACGGAGCCTCCCAACGGGCTGAAGCTGAACATGAGGGCAACCTTCTTTAAGATCGCCCACGAGACTCTGATGGGCTGCCCCCACCCGGCCTACCGCAGCCTGGTCTACGTGCTGTCCTTCTTCCACGCTGTGGTGCAGGAGAGACGCAAGTACGGCAAAATCGGCTGGAACGTGTCCTACGACTTTAACGAGTCTGACTTCCAGGTGAGGAAAACAACTGTTTTTAACAGCATCCACAGGACTTACACTATTGATTACATTTTGCTTCATAGTAATTTCCTTTTGCTGATCAGTTTAAATGTCATGACTGTAACTCCACTCTTTGTGTGTGCTGATGTGGATTTTCTCTGTTGACTAGGTGTGCATGGAGATCCTGGACACCTACCTGACCAAAGCCCACACTCAGGGAGACGCTAAGATCCCCTGGGGAAGTCTCAAGTACCTCATAGGAGAGGTCAGGCTCACCTATTCATACATCACATTGACTTAACAATGATAATACAGAATCCTATTAGTATAATAGCCTAGCACTAATGGCTTCCATTTGTGTGTGTGTGTGTGTGTGTGTGTCTGTGTGTGTGTGTGCGTGTGTGCGTGCGTGTTTACGCTCCCTCTCTCAGGTAATGTATGGAGGCAGGTGTATAGACAGCTTTGACCGCAGGATCCTGACGGTCTACATGGATGAGTACCTGGGAGACTTCATCTTTGACACCTTCCAGCCCTTTCACTTCTTCCACAACAAGGAGGTGGACTACAAGATCCCTCCTGACGGGCCCAAGGAAAATTATGTTGGTCAGTGGATGTAGTTCATCACTGGTCTGATATACAGACTTCAAATGTAGCTTTTTACATATGATTTCTGCTGCACCGCCATGTTGTTATTAACTTGTAGTTATCATCCATCTTCTCTGATTGACTTGCTATGTATCACAGGGGAGATTGAGACCTTGCCCCTGGCCAACACTCCAGAGGTGTTTGGTTTGCACCCCAACGCTGAGATTGGATACTACACACAGGCAGCCCGCGACATGTGGACCCACCTGATAGATCTGCAGCCGCAGACTGGTAACAGAAACCTCACACACACACATACACACAGACTGAGCATAATCTGGCCTCCTCACCTTTCTGTCGGGGTCCTCAGGTGAGTCTGGTGGAGGCATCAGCAAGGATGAGTACATCAGCAACGTGGCCCGGGACATCCAGAACAAGCTGCCCCAGGTGTTTGACCTGGACGTGATCCGTAAAAAGTTTGGCCTGGAGATCTCCCCCACCTCCGTTGTGCTGCTGCAGGAGCTGGAGCGCTTCAACAAGCTCATTGTCAGGATTGGACGCTCTCTGGCTGAGTTGCAGAGGGTGAGAGAGGGGGAGGAGACAGGCAGGAACAGTGAGGGGTATAGAAAGAGGAAGAACTACAGGGACAGATTGTCATGGGGCCTTCCTTTGTATCTACATAAAACAGTATAATTATCTTTAGAACGTTTGCTGTTGTCTATTGCATATTTACTAAAGGAACCAGGTGAGATACCTATAGTACCTATAGTTTGGTATGGGGATGTGAACTAACAAATGTGTCTGTGCCCGTAGGCTCTGGCTGGTGAGGTGGGCATGAGTAGTGAGCTGGATGAGGTGGCACGCGCCCTCTTCAACGGCATGATCCCTGCTATCTGGAGGAAGCTGGCACCTGATACCCTCAAGTCCCTGGGCAACTGGATGATCCACTTCAAGAGGCGTTACGACCAGTACAACTCCTGGGTGAACATCCTGCTCTCTAATACAGTTATTCTCTGAGACATATCGTACACATCTCCCAGAAGATTGGTTTAGTTTATAAGGATCCCCATTAGCTCTTACTCGTGCAGATATGTTATTCAAGGTCAGACTTTCTTGGTATCAAAGTATCCATGACGTATAGTACATATAAATGTACATACTGTAAATACAGTATGTACATGTATGTAGTGGTTGTGTAGTTATGTTTTATTTGGATGGTTCTTCCTTCCAGGTGGATAAAGGGGAGCCCAATGTGATGTGGTTGTCAGGGCTGCAGATCCCAGAGTCCTACCTGACTGCTCTGGTTCAGGCCACATGCAGGAGGAACGGCTGGCCGCTGGACCGCTCCACACTCTACACACAGGTCACTCAGTACACCACTGAGGAGGAGGTCAACGAGAGGCCTGGACAGGGTGAGAGTCCTCAGACAGACAGACAGACAGACAGACACGGACGGACATATTAACACACACACGTACGGACATACTAACACACACACGGACAGACATACTGACAGACAGATGGACAGACGGACAGGCGGACAGACACACGGACGGACATATTAACCAACACACGGACGGACATACTAACACGGACGGACGGACGGACGGATGGACAGACAGACACGGACGGACATATTAACACACACATGGACAGACAGACAGACAGACAGACAGACAGACAGACAGACAGACAGACAGACAGACAGACAGACAGACAGTGATGCTTTGATACTGAGGGTTGTGGTTGTGTTCTCCCAGGCTGCTTCGTGTCAGGCCTGTATCTGGAGGGAGCAGACTGGGACATAGAGAGGGGTTGTCTGATCAGGAGTAAACCCAAAGTACTGGTGGTCCAGTTGCCCATCCTGAAGGTCATCCCCATAGAAGCACATCGCCTCAAACTACAGGTAGGGGCAGCGCCACTCACCACCTTATCCCTTCAATCAATCAATCAACTGTATTTCTAAAGCCCTTTTTACATCAGCTGATGTCACAAAGTGCTATACAGAAACCCAGAAACCCAAGATGTTCAAACGTTCATAGATGACCAGCAGTGTCAAATAATAATCATCACAGTGGTTGTAGAGGGTGCAACAGGTCAGCACCTCAGGAGTAAATGTCAGTTGGCATTCAGAGTTCGAGACAGCAGGTGCGGTCGAGAGAGAGTCGAAAACAGCACGTCGGGTGAATAGGTCAGGGTTTCATTGCCGCAGTCAGAACAGTTGAAACTGGAGCAGCTGCACGACCAGGTGGACTGGGGACAGCAAGGTGTCATCAGGCCAGGTAGTCCTGAGGCATGGTCCCAGGGCTCAGGTCCTTTGGGAGGGGAGGGAGAGAGGGAGAATTAGAAGGAGCATACTTTAATTCACACAGGACGCCAGATAAGACAGGAGAATTACACCATATATAGCAGAATGACCCTTCAGAACATGTGCTTAGTGACTTCGCTAGTGGCCTCTCTAGCAATGCAGTTTCATTGTTTTAAAATGTCTGTTTTGCCGCTTTCTAACTGTGTCCAAATGTCTGTGTGTTTTTTTCGTAGAATACTCTGAGGACTCCAGTGTACACCACGTCCATGAGGAGGAATGCTATGGGTGTGGGGCTGGTGTTTGAGGCAGATCTCTTTACCACCAAGCACATCTCCCACTGGGTGTTGCAGGGAGTCTGTCTGTGCCTCAACGCAGACTGATGATGTTTATATTTGTTTTAGATTTCTATGTAGATCATTTAAAGGCACATTTTAAAGGCTGAATTTATTTTAAATGTTTGGGAAACTATCAAATATCATATTTGGTGACATGCTTATTAGCATACTATTACATCAATCGATTTCTCTGGAACATGTGGCGCAGTGGTCTAAGGCACTGCATCTCAGTGCAAGAGGCGTCACTACACTTCCTGGTTCGAATCCAGGCTGTATCACATCCAGCTGTTATTGGGAGTCCCATAGGGCGGCGCACAATTGGCCCAGCGTCGTCCAGGTTTGCAGGGGTAGGCCGTCATTGTAAATAAGAATTAGTTCTTAACTGATTTAGTTAAATAAAAGTTCAAATGAAAAAATCCACAGTTGTTCTTATCACAAATTAACACAAGGTGGCAGCCCACCCCAGTCCTGTGTTCACTCAGAGTAGTGGAGTAGAGACCCACTGCAGAACTCCTGTCTCCAATCAGTCCTCTGAAGACGTGCCATTGGATCTCAAAGGTTCTATCCCCAACCCTTGCTATTTTTAATCTCTGAAGACAGATATTTTTATTAAGTCCTCTCTCTACTTTATTTCTCGTGACATTTCTAACGCCCAGCATCTGTGCTCAGGCCGCCTCGACCGACTGACGGGGGAGATAAATCCACAGGGAAAACAAGGTCTGTTTTGTATTAGTTTTAATTAAAATCGTAACATTATTTCTCCAGGTTATATTTCATCCCCCCTTTTCGTTGACTACATAGAGCTGGCGTATAGGGGAAGGGAGGCCCTCAATTCTGATATAGTTTAAAGATAGGCGTTTTAAAATGTATATCCCCACACATTAAATGTAGATTTAGGTCTGAATATGATCGTACAGGTCAGATGTGTATGTGCTGTCTTCATATGTTTGTAATTTAATTCAATGAAACATCTTTCATGTTTTTTTCATGCATAATCCAAAAGGAATTGAGTCCATTTTCAAAGAGCTTGAGATATATGTCCTGCCTATAGAGGCTAAAAATTGATTATAGCTGTCACTGGGGAAAACCAGGAGTCTGGAAAATGTGTATCTGAGTGAAACATTGACCACAGTGCACACTCCACAAACTTATCCTAGACCTCCAATATTATTTTCCTTTCTATTTATTTGATCGAGCTCTGACTATAAGTATTGTGGTTTGTTCTCTGCCTTAGCTATTCAGAGTGAGCAAACAGACTGATTTTGAGTAATCTCAGGTACTGAGGTGAGATAGCGTTCTGGGTCACAGAGGGGCTCAAGCATGACCATGACGTCGACATACAGCACATGTACAGGCAGTTCTGCCTGGAATTATCTGACTTAAGTCACCCAGCTCGAGCTCTGTATTGTATAATCCCACAGCAGTGAGCAGTGTGACCAGTCTTGACAGTGTGGGGCAATGGTTAGAGGGGTGAGGGGGGCAGGCCAGATAGCACCTGCTGGTTTCACTAGTATGGCTGTCATAAAGCAGACAGCACTGTGGAGAGGAGCTGGAGACACTTTTATGAGCCTACACAGGGAGGGGGGAGGCAGTAAAAAGTCTGTGTTGCCACTCTATAGAATAGAAAAGTCCGAATGGTCTACTTTTTCATCTATGTGCAGGCAAATTAGTCAAAGGAACTTCAGTAATACATGACCTTAGAGAGACAATAGGTAAAGGAACTCTTTATATTTGATTGCATGGTGGAGAGAAGAAAAAAGGGTAGGAAAAAAGTAACAAGACAAGAAAGGGAAAAGATAAAATGCAAACGACCCCTACCTCCCCCTTCAGAGGCCAAGATCATTTTCAGCTGCGTGAGACTGGAGGGATTTACATTAACCTTAAACTCCTCCAGTTCCTTCTTGGCTCCACTCTGCGCCGGTCTGCTGCCTCATAAAATGCCAAGGATGCCCTGAAACAAAAAATGCAGACACTACAATCCCCCCCGTCAAGCTTTCTGAAGCAGTTTCCGTTTGGTGTGATTCGGAGCAGATGAACCTCAGAGAGTAGATCAAAGCTTCCACTGCACTGCGAGGAGAGTCCTGCGCCAGTCTGTCTCAATGCCCATCTGTGCAAGGGTGTCTGAGTCTACGACAACCCTGTTACAGCCCCATGCAAAGCCACTACATTAGGGAAGCTTGCCCACCTACGTGTTAATGTGTGTAAGGGGGTGCAGTCATCATCAATGCCGTAATAATCTCATAAATGCGGTAGTGATAGGAGTCAAACTACCACACAACATACAGTGTGCCTCAGGAGGACAGGATGCCAAGATGTCTGCCCTGTGTTGTGGTGTAACTGTGTGCTGTTATGAATCGTGCTCTTAGATGGCCTCTCTTCCTCTTCAGCATCATGATTGTGTGCAGCTGGTGAGCCCTACAGTGCTGCCCATTGAGAGACCTGAGAAGTGTAGTCACTCTGACCACAGATATAGATTACTGGGCTGCAGGCTGCAGGTCCAGGTGTTTAGCTTGGAACTAGCCCACAGCTCTGTGGTTAGTGGCTGTTTGGACAGAAACCTTCCAGGTCCCACCTCCACTGGGCACGGGAGAGAGGTTACAGAGAGCCCACCACCCCTGCTCTCTGGCTCTGTCTGCCTGGACCTTGCCCAAACACCAGGGTCTGCCCATAGGCTGCTGAGTTAGGATGCAAACGGCAACCACATAGTTTAAGGCTGGACAAAGACCAAGATTAGGAGGGACTGGAGGAAGAAGGATCACTGGCGTAGCACATGCCCCACATATAGCATATGGATGCATCATAAGCCATGCCATTTTATTTTTTTTACAGGAAATTTGCTTTCACACTGCCAAATATTCTCTCAGCCTCATGGCAAAAGGATTCTTGAAAGTTGGGACAATCTTTGTCCGGCACAGAAACTGTATTTTTATAGTTGAAAAAATAGCTTTTGTTGCATAATTTGAGCTTAAAAATGTACTTTTTAAGGGAATTTTTCTAAGGTAAAATATTTTTGGGGGGGGGGGGTTTCAAAATACTTTTAATATTAATTTCCATGTCGGCTCTATGCCTGCAAATGCCCTTGTCCGGAGCAAAGGATCCAAAATTAAAACTCTCCAAAAGAGTATTTAACAGTTTTAATAAAATTGGCAAAAATGTATATCAACTGAAAAAATATTATATGTAGTTTCTTGCAGTAGCCTTCTGTGACTTCAAATAATATTTCTCTCAAAACTTTGATTCCTAAAATGTTTGTCCGGAGATTTGGTTTACTACGTCAGATTTGTCTAAAATCCTAAATGAATCAGGAACGTAGTAAACCAAATCCTCAGTTTTCTCCTATCACAGCCATTAAGCTCTGTAACTGTTTTAAAGTCACCACTGGCCTCATGGTGAAATCTCTGAGTGGTGTCTTTCTTCTCCGACAACTGAGTTAAGAAGGACGCCTGTATATTTGTAGTGACTGGGTGTATTGATACACCATCCAAAGTGTAATTAATAACTTCACCATGCTCAAAGGGATATTCAATATTGGATATATATATATATTTTCATATACCAATAGGTGCCCTTCTTTGTGAGGCATTGGAAAACCTCCCTGGTCTTTGTGGTTGAATCTGTGTTCACCACTTGACTGAGAGACCTTACATATAATTGTATGTGTGGGGTACAGAGATGAGGTAGTCATTAAAAAAAAATAAGTTAAACACTGTTATTGCACACAGAGGGAGTCCATGCAACTTATTATGTGACTTGTTAAGAACGTTTTTACTCCTGATCCTATTTAGGCTTGCCATATCAAAGGGGTTGAATGCTTATTTACACAAGACATTTCAGCTTTTCATTTTTAATACATTTTGTAAAAACACACACACACACTTTGGCATTATGAGGTATTGTGTGTAGGCCAGTGACACAAAATCTAAATGTAATCGATTTTAAATTCATGCTGTAACACAATAAAATGTGGAAAAAGTCAAGGTGTGCGAATATTTTCTGAAGGCACTGTATACCATAAAGACCCCTTATAGAGCCTAATAGTGGAAGTGTCATAATACCCATAAAATCAGGGAAATGGTTCAAATCGTTTTTCCACCATACATTTTTCCCATAGGGGATTTTAGAAACGCTTCAAATAAGGGCTGTGTTTCGTATAGGCTTACCCTGGAGTGACATTTTGATAACCATGTAAATCTCTCAGAAAAGGTGACTTTTATCAATATATTTGGCTCTATTTACTCTCAGATTCAAAATGCTAATTAGCATCAACGTAGACATCATGCAAGATCCTGAAAGCCCCTGCATGTCATTTCTAGCTGACACCTTTCCTAACAGGTATTGTGTCAATTTAACACTTCCACAAGACAGTTCACAGAATTGTTAATTTATAGAAATGTAGCCAATTTAATCATTACTCAATTTGGCTAACATTATATTGTTAATCCAGAGATTTTTACCTTTGCCTCGATTCGGCAGTCTTGTCCAGATCATCATGGCATTTGTAGTTCTTTATGATAGACATATTAGCAGCTAGTTAGCATTTCATTTTTGGTGGGTAAATACAGGCGAATATATTGAGAAAAGTTACTTTGTCCAAGAGGGATTTACGCGTTTACCAAAACTTCACACCAAGGTAAGCCTACACAAAACACAGCCCTTATTTTAAGTGTTTCTAAAAATGAATGGAAAAATGTTTGGAACCATTTCCTTGTTTGACCACTAGATTTTATGGGTATTTGTCACGCCCTGGCCTTAGTATTATTGGTTTTCTTTATTATTTTAGTTAGGTCAGGGTGTGACATGGGTTATGTTTATGTTTTTGTTGGTTTTGGGTGTTTATTTGGTAAAGGGGTTATGGGGTGGAGTATATGGTTTTGTGTTGAGTGTAGATGTTTAGCATTGTCTATGGTGGTTAGTTATCTAGGAGAGTCTATGGTTGCCTGAATGAGTTCCCAATTAGAGACAGCTGATTTCGGTTGTCTCTGATTGGGAGCCTTATTTAGGGTAGCCATAGGCTCTCATTGGTTGTGGGTAATTGTCTATGTAAAACACAGGTGTCAAACTCATTCCACGGGGGGCCGAGTGTCTGCGGGTTTTCGCTCCTCCCTTCTACTTGATTGATGAATTAACATCACTAATTAGTTAGGAACTCCCCACACCTGGTTGTCTAGGGCTTTATTGAAAGGAAAAACCAAAAACCTGCAGACACTAGGCCCTCCGTGGAATGAGTTTGACACCCCTGATGTAAAACGTTTGTAGCCTGTATGTATGTGCACAACGTTTGTAGCTTCACGGTCGTTTTGTTGTTTTGTTAGTTTGTATAGAGTTTTGTGTCGTTTTCATCTTCGTGTTGTTAAATAAAAGAAGATGGCTTATTTTCCAACTGCTGCATTTTGGTCCGTCAATCCGCCACACGATCGTGACAGTATTAATGCTCATACTGTGGTACTCCACTCATGTCATCATTACATGTAGTGCAACAAGACCACTCATGGTCTGTAAAGTTCTCTACTTGTGATAGATTTAAACAAACAATATTGGAATCACCATGGTCACAACCATAAACTGTCAATTCCATCTGCCTTATAGATTAAAATAGACGTGAATTTTAGTTCAAATATGTTACATTTACCTAGGTTTTATAGTCATAAAGCAACTGAGGAAAAAGAAAATTGCTATTGTCTATACCACATCAATGAAGAAGAAAAATGCAATTTTTGTCAACTCCTTAAAACATAAACTCCATCAGATTTTTGTCTAATGTCAACTCTGTCAGAGTGCTGAAAGATCTGATAGAATAGTTATGCTTCTATTGGGGATTTTCAAGTAATACATTTTCCATATTTTACACATTTTGTATTGAACTTTTATTTTTATAGGCAAAAATATGTCTGTTTTGAGAATCTGTTGTCAACTCTGTCATTGATGGCTTAAGATCAATAAAATTAAGTAAAAATCCATTTTTTTTGTAATCACTATTCTGCAACAAACAATTGAAGTATTTGCTGTGCTGACCTAAGGGATAATGTTTGCTTTATACGTGTTGTTTTATGTTCTAAATCTAGAAAAACATGCCAAAATGCTAATGAAATTAGCCCTGGAGCATGTAGTAGTGCTATAAAAAAAAAACATTAATTTGGAGATTTCTATTGCATATTTGAATAATCTATGTTAGAATTAAACAATCAAGGCCTTGTTGGACAATAATTGTGAAAATGAAATGCCTTTTATGGTGTTTGTCAGAGTTGACATAAATCCAGTTAATTGAATTTTATGAGAAAAAAATTATACTTAGGAGGGTGTTGCTTTACATCAGGGTTCCCCAAGTTTTCTGACATAGTAGACTTACATAAAATACTGTATAAACACCAGGAAATCAGCTCCAAGTGTTTTTAATTTAAGAAATATGTTCCCAAGTATTCTCCCGCATAATAGAAATACACGTGATCGTATACAAACATAAGCAAAGTTTGAAATGATTATGTTTTAGTCAAACCTTACATCTGTTTGGGCTTTTTGCAGTCAACAAATTATTTGTAATTATGCCTCCATTTTGGTAGATATTCTTATCCATAGTGATTTCCATGAGTATTTATGATTACGTGCCTCACTCAGGGGCACATCTACAGATTTTTCACCTAGTTGACTATGAACCAGTGACCTTTCGGTTACTGGCCCAATGCTCTTAACCACTACCGACCTTGCCTCCACTGCCCCCGACAATTCTCTCAAGAAAAAATCTAGTTGAGGGTTTCTGCTTTACATAGTGTGATAGCAGATACTTTGATCTATCAAATTATTTACATAGTGTGATAGCTGATACTTTGATCTATCAAATTGTATAAACTGGGTGGTTCAAGCCCTGAATGCTGATTGGCTGACAGCTGTGGTATATCAGACCGTATACAACGGGTATGACAAAACATTTTTACTGCTCTAATTACGTTGGTAACCAGTTTAATAATAAGGCACCTCAGGGGTTTGTGATACCTTTGAAGTCGGAAGTTTACATACACCTTAGCCAAATACATTTAAACTCAGTTTTTCCACAATTCCTGACTTTTAATCCTAGTTAAAATTCCCTGTCTTAGGTCAGTTAGGATCACCAATTTATTTTAAGTGTGAAATGTCATAATAATAGTAGAGAGAATTATTTATTTCAGCTTTCATTTCTTTCATCACATTCCCAGTGGGGCAGAAATGTACATACACTCAATTAGTATTTGGTAGCATTGCCTTTAAATTGTTTAACTTGGGTCCAACGTTTCGGGTAGCCTTCCACAAGCTTCCCACAATAAGTTGGGTGAATTTTGGCCCATTCCTCCTGATAGAGCTGGTGTAATTGAGTCAGGTTTGTAGGCCTCTTGCTCGCACACGCTTTTTCAGTTCTGCTCACAAATGTTCTATAGGATTGAGGTCAGGGCTTTGTGATGGCCATTCCAATACCTTGACTTTGTTGTCCTTAAGCCATTTTGCCACAACTTTGGTAGTATGCTTGGGGTCATTGTCCATTTGGAAGACCCATTTGCGACCAAGCTTTAACTTCCTGACTGATGTCTTGAGATGTTGCTTCAATATATCCACATAATTTTCCTGCCTCATGATGCCATCTATTTTGTGAGATGCACCAGTCCCTCCTTCAGCAAAGCACCCCCACAAAATGATGCTGCCACCCCCGTGATTCGTGGTTGGGATGGTGTTCTTCGGCTTGCAAGCCTCCCCCTTTTTCCTCCAAACATAACGATGGTCATTATGGACAAACAGTTCTGTTTTTGTTTCATCAGACCAGAGGACATTTCTCCAAAAAGTACGATCTTTGTACTTTGAAAAACGAGTTTTAATGACTCCAACCTAAGTGTATGTAAACTTTCGACTTCAACTGTACATGGCTAATATACCACGGGTAAGGGCTGTGTCCAGGCACTCTTGTTCCGTTATGTGTAAGAACAACCCTTAGCCTTGGTATATTGGCCGTGTACCACACCCCCTCGGGCCTTATTGATTAAATCTATTTCAAATTGTGTTAATATCAAGATAAATGTTTGCGGTTGTCCCGTCTTTCAAGAATCCATGAGCAACAGCAACATTTTCTCTCAGCCTCATGGCAAAATGTGTAAAATGGCATGAGATTAGCTATAAAACTGCTCGTTTTTTCTTACTTGGACCTTGCTGGGCGCTCAGCGAAACTATGTGCTACGCCACTGAGAACGATACAGAGCATGTCTCTACTGCATGATAATATAAACCAGATGACAGAATGCAAAGTTTGTCTGGCATCTAGGTGTTGAGTCCTTAGAATAAAGCATGGGCATTTATAGACACTCACTAACAGAGATTAAAGACTAATTCAGCAGCAGCATCATCACCACCATAATATTGAGCTATGTATGCATGTTTATTGTCATCAGAATGCATCGGACTAAATTCTTTATTTCACAATCATGTATTCTGTTCACATGAGTCCCACGTGTAGCCTACTACTGTATAATTTCGAAACTATAATGATTTAAGATTAGGAATATGACATAAATCACTCCGGGATAGTTCATTGATAATGACGAAAGACGCTTAAAGGGAATCTGTTTTTAAACGTGCCTCGTTTGCGGTGAAATGTTGAAATAGAGAATGGGCAGGGTAAAAGACTGCGGGCTGTGCTTTTAAAAGACTGAAGGAGACTAATTTATTTCCATTGTGAGAAGCTCGACTTGAGATAGGCTACAGTACGCACAGACGGAGGGAGGGAGTGCTGATAGTGAAAAGAAAAGAGACCGGCCAGTCACATTAGCCTACCTATTTCGTCTGGTTGCTTCGGAACACTGCCTATAGATTAGGGCATGTGGGGAACTTTCTGCAAAGTCGGTGAATGTTTGAATATTTTTGTTTTCGGCCTGTCATTTTTACCTTTCTTTTCGTGATATTTAAAATGCAGCCACGTTCTTTTTTGCTATTATAACGGTAAAGGTGTAGTTGATATTTGTATTTTATGTATTTGGTTGATGAAGGGATGCGCTCTCTCTCCGTGAAGCGAAAACCTGGACTTTTAGGTATATTTTTTTCTCGAACTGGAAAGAAATCCACTCACTAGCTCACTTTTTTAGGAACTCTTCAGCCTGTGCTTTTTTGACGCCGCGGAAATGGGAGCGTGTCAACCCGACTGCGTGTCCGCGCTTTCCCGAAAAAGTTTCAGTTGGATTGTGCTGCTGCTGTGGCTGACTTCTGCAGCGCACGGAACCTGGAGGACGGGTCTTTACAAATATTCAACTGGGACACAGCTCAACAGAGAGTCTTCTGCAGCGTCTCGAACCTCTATTTATCAAAAAAGGTATGGATTAATGCCTTATCGTTTATTGTTGTGCATCTTCTAATTTTGTGTATTAGAGCCTATAACCTTTTATGGAAATGATGATTACTAGGCTAGTACAGTAGGCTAGATCTTCATAAGGCCCAATAAAACAAACCTGTCAAAGACTCACTCAGAGGTTCTGTGTCTTTGAAGCATCCTTTCAGACAAAACGACCTGCTTTAGGATCCATACCATTCACAATACGTATTAACAATTTGAAACCTTCATAGGTTAGGCAACATTTAATGTCACAAATTAAAAAGTATATTTTCAATTCATTTTAGTTGTCTTTATTTTTTTTTTCAGATATACTTATAACTAACCTCCTATTGTTATCAATACCTATCCATCTTTTGAGGACCTCAAAGACCCATTTTTTCTGCCTATTTAAGCAACCAACAATGACTCTTCCCAACCCTATCCTATCCATCTAGCAGGTCTCATTGTCTACTTGACACTGGGTTTCCTTTTTCCTGTCCAGGCAGCACATTGCGCACTGTGTGCAGTGCTCTCCCGTCCTCATTGGCCTGCCCACTGTCGCTCTGTGTGGCCTATTGGCTCCTGTCCTGTAAGAGCAATGCTGTCTCTAAACTGTGCTCTGGTCTGGCCGGCAGCAGTTCTCTTCCTTTCCAACATCTGCTGCCTCTCAGCTGTCAGGGAGCTCCTCATCTGACCAGACTCAGTCCTCAGTCCTCTGAGGATCTTCCACTAAGCCCCACACACATCCATAAAGACAGGTACAAACTACCAACTCAACCCTCTCATCTGCCTCTATAAATCCCCCTTGTATGGGTCTCTCAGCAAACAGAGGGGAGCTCTTGAACTGGAATGGGTAGTGGATGGAAAACGCTGGTCTGTTTTATGTTGTAATGAAGTGGATCTGCTGAATAACAGGTGAAAAAGCTACTCTTTATCGTTTGTTGCACAAATATACTACTATATTGTTTGAAATGGTCAGATCTGTGTTTAGTCATCTCTCTTTATGTTGGATTGTTTTGATGTTCTCCCTCTGTGTGTTCCTCCCCTGTGATCCTCAGAGGTGAGGGTTCCGTATAACAGCAGGGTTGTTGATGAGGGTAGTTCTGTGAGCAAAGCCCTCAGACTAAACACAGAGTGGAAAACACCAGCCCCCTCGCTTCCCTTTTGGACAAAGCTAGTGTTTTTCACAGAGGCCAGCCAGCCAATGTGGATGTGATCAAGTTCCCCATCACACTAATATTTACTCTCTCGGGTTCTGAGCGATGGGGGGTTGATGGGGGAGAGGAGAGTGGGTGGAGGATCCTGCTGATGAGTGTCGTGTCCCTGGGAAGTGTCCAGGTGGTGCAGAAAGGTCCTGGCCTTGGTCCGCTGCGTTTACTCCTCCACCCTGAGTCTCTCTCTGTCACTCATGTGCGGTGGTTGGTGGACATGTTTACTAAACACATGCAGCTGCAGGTCTACTTCATCTGGGCTGCTGTCTGTCTAGGCTGCATCATGTAGACAGGCATGTTTATGGTGTGTGTCAACAAGACCATTTGGGGGCATTACCGTTTAGTTCCGTGTAGGACAGAGGACTGTCCTCTCCTCTCACATGGCCGTAGTAGGAGCACTGTAACATTCCTTTGTCCACATACAAAGCATTGAACAACGTCTTGATGACAGAGGTACTGAGAGAGATAAAAATTGATTTTAATAATGGTAGGGGTGGTCAAGAGATAATGACTATTGGTCAAGAGATAACAATGACTGAAAAAAGTCTCTAGTCAAACATACTTAGTGCTAGATTCAGACCAGCATCCCGGGCAACCTAGAAATGTTATTTATTTAACCTTTATTTGACCAGGGTAATCTCGATGAGATAAAAATCTATTTTTCAAGAGAGACTTTGAGTAAGACAGCAGCATCAACACATCAGTATCAGGGCTCCTGAGTGGCGCAGTGGTCTAAGGCACTGCATCCCAATGCTAGAGTTGTCACTGCAGGCCCTGGTTTGATCCTGGCTGGATCACTACTGACTGGGATCGGGAGGCACAATTGGCCCAGCATCATCTGGGTTAGGGGAGGGTTTTGCCGGGGTAACCCGTCATTGTAAAATAAGATTTTGTTCTAAACTGACTTGCATAAATAAAATAAAAGTGAAATAAAAGACAAACAGGCACATGACATTCAAATGCCATCAGTACAATAAGCAGCACATACATGACACAAGCCAGAGCTTGTAATAAATCACAGGGCCATTACAGTATCAAAAGAATACTTTGAGTAAACCATTCTTACAATAGAGGCAATGCAGCAGGGTCTTTTCACCATTGGCCTAAATGAGGGCTATTGAAGCCAAGCATAGTTAAGGGATAAGACAGCAGCTGGGTCATTCCACTAATTCAGTGCTTCTTGAGAAGTTTAACTTGGTCCTAAAAAACGTTTGATTTAATTTTCCCATCTCGAGGTTACATTTTTTTAAATGACTATAGTAAGTGGGTATTATGTGCCAAATAAACTAACAGTGTTGACTGTAACAAGGTTGACAATTTCATCTTAAATCAGCCACAAATCTTCTTGTGACGGGGGAATGGAAACTTGTTGTGTGCAACAGGGGTTTGCAATTGAATGCAAGCTTCACAAGTTTGCATTTATTGTTAAAACATTTCCAGCCAGTTTATCTATGGGTAACAAGGTTGACGTGTTATGCTCAGCCAGCTCAGTTTTCCACCACAAAACACCAGCAAATGGCCAAAAAGAGTAGAACCAGTTCACCTCCCACTGGGCAGAAATGCCTATTTAACGTCTATTCCACTTTGGTTCAACATCATTTCATTGAAATGACGTGTAAACAACATTGGTTCAACCAGTGTGTGCCCAGTGGGCTGCTTTTCCACTATGATTTGACTATTAGATCTTCAAGGTCTCTTTTTGTCACTCTTTTTTTTAAGGAACAGTTTCACCATATTAAAATGAGTGAATCACTAATCACCTTAAAAAAATAATAATATTCAGAAATGACTTTGTCACAGCAACAAAATAACTAGGGCTTTACAATGGTGGTGAAAATGTTGGCAAATGTTGGGGCTAAGTGGGTTCAAATGTTTCTAGAAGTCATTGAGGGTGCACGGAAAAAAGTATTTATTCATATAAAAAATCTGAATGATAAAGTGCACTTTATTCATTTAAAATAAGTATTTTTCCAATTCAATATTGGTGCACAATTTCTACTTTTAAATATCAAAGGGATGCAAAAGTTACTCGTTTTGTGGAACAGCCCAGCTATTTCCTATGCTGCCAGCCTGAGGAGGGGGAGTCATGGTCTGACTGCCACACAGACCTCTCACTGTGGGACCTCTAGAGCCTGACCCATCACCACCGCATTCTCCTGCACTACCCCCAACAGAGGAGCTGACAGTTACACACACACACACACACACACACACACACACACACACACACACACACACACACACACACACACACACACACACACACACACACACACACACACACACACGCACATGCACACATGCACACACACACACACACAGCTTGGTCATCCATATCAAAGAGTGTCACACACTCCCACCTACACACTCACTCAAACATCACAGCTGTCATAGGAAAGCCCAAAAAATTGTCAAAGACTCACACAAGTCATGGACAGTTTTCTCTGCTCCCGGAGCGGAGCGCCAAGACTAGGACCAAAAGGCTCCTTAACAGCTTCTACCCCCAAGCCATAAGACTGCTGAACAATGAATCATATGGCCACCGGATTATTTACATTGACACCCCTCCCCCTTTCTTCCATTTGTTTTTTACACTGCTACTACTCGCTGTTTATTGTCTATGCATAGTCACTTCACCCCTACCTACATGTACAAATTACCTCAAATAACGAGTACCCCACATATAGACTTGTTACCGGTGCCCCCTGTATATAGCCTCGTTATTGTTATTTTATTGGGTTACTTTTTATTATTTTTTACTTACATTTATTTGGTAAATATTTTCATAACTTTTTCTTGAATTGCACTGTTGGTTAATGGTTTGTAAGTAAGCATTTCACGGTAAGGTCTACACATGTTGTATTCGGCGCAGGTGACAAATAAAGTTGGACTTGATTTGATTAACTCCAACCTGTTGTCTTGGTCACAGCTGGATGAGACGAGGGTCCATTCAGGCTCACTGTGACTGCTGCTGTGTGAAAACCACTTGTCCTCCACAACCCCTTCAAGGCCTCACTCTGGTGCTTTGATGATGTGTAGGTGTTTTCATTAGGAGATCACTGACCCAGAGCGGGGACGTTTATCAGGTATGGAGAGCCCTTTTGCCCGGCTCTGCTTAGAGGGCTTTGGCCCCCTCCTCTCATTCACTATGGCCTGATTGGCCCCTGACATGTCCTTTGATCCTGACTAAAATTGCAGCACAATGGGACCCCTAATATCCCCCATTAAACTCTCATTCAACACCTCTTCTACACCGTTGCAGTATCTCAACCCACAGAGCAGTGACGACCACCAACACACTATACTACTGGTACTTATATGCTGTTTCATGTTCTTTTTTGGCTTTATTTATCTATTTTTGTTGTAAAATACACTCTTTATCTAACTCTGTGTTCTATTCTCCCATGTCCTTTATTAAAATCAGTCCTTTAACTTTCCCTCTGTCTTTGTGCAAAATAATGTCTTTCGTGGCCTATCCCAGTTAGAAGCTCACTCTCGTTCTCTCCAGCTCCAGATTTGAACTCCAGGAATGTTTGATCCGTCTCTCTTCAATAATGTCACTGAATATCTCTCTTTTGTTGCACCCTTTTCCCTATGCCCTGGGACCCACAGTGCATCCTAATTGGTCTATCCTCTACACCTTGTCTGTTCCACTGAGGGCTTCCTTGTGTGACCTCTGCCGCCTCCTCTCCTCCACCTCCTCATCGCTTCTCGTCTGGCCGTCTGCCACATCTGTCTTTTGTCGTTTGTTCTCGACAAGAGCTTTTCCCACAGCCAGAAATCTAGAGGAATTCCTTGAGATTTTTATCATACTAAATGTCATTTTTTTAATGTTCTACCCTCCTCCCACAGCATTGGGCTGGAGAAAGAGGGTGAGAAGGGGGGCTGGGATTTTTCAACTATGTCCCAGATGAAGAGAGTTATTGAGAGGGAGAGGGACTGAAACAGGAAGCTCAGTGGGGAATGCACCTGGATGTTATTCACCCTAACCTGGCCTTCCTCTGTCCTCTGTGAGCCTGCCTGTCTGCCCTCCTCTACTCTCTCTGTGTCTCAGAGGGTTATTCCTCTCTCTATCTCTGTTTCTATCCTCTCTCTCGCTCTATCTCTCTCTCTGTTGTTGTTTGTCTCTTACAATGACTAGTGCTCTTACCTAACTGCATATAGATCTGCATGGTCTTGGAGGAGCCTTCCTGTGTGAACAGCAGTCCTCAGGGCACACTGCAGTGAGAGGACAGCAGCGCGGCTCACCTTGAAGAGTAGAAGCTTGTCGTCGTGACAATTTCATGAGCTCTGTCAGTTTTATTAATTCATTGTTGGGCCAAAGCTGTGATCTTTCTCTCCCTTAAGCATTTAGATTTCCTTTTTCCCTCTGAACATTGGCTCTGATCAGTTTCAGGGCATGTTGTGCCTTGTGATTTACTTGGTTTTGGTCCAGCATCGGGAGTGAAGGAAGGAAGGAGGGAGGGAGTCTGAGGTGTTTGCAGAGAGACTTGATACTCACAGTGGGCCTGCCTGCCTGGTGCCAGTGCCAGTTAAACACAGCCGTGCTGTTGGGTTTCACACCTTGTAACCAGGGGACATCTCAACCCTGGGGAAGTTTTACACTTCGCAGTTGAGAGTGGAACTATTAGGTAAAACCAACACCTGTGTCCCTAATGTGAGATGCAGTCCCCCAACTCCCCACTACACCCCACTAGTTCAGCTGTAATGTTTCACTATGATAGCACAAGCTACAGTATACTGAGTCTCTATAAAAACTACTTCAGCTGTAATCTGTTTTTCACTGTGGTACTTTTGCAATGGATAACACAAGCTATAGTGAGTCTTGATAGAAACAAAGTTGTCTCTCCTATCAAATAAAGTCTTTATTTGTGGGAGCCTTACTGCAGACTGCTGCGATTCCAGCTGAGTAGTAGAAATGACATGGGAGCCATGTTGTAGCAGGGGATAATGGTCTTAGGCGGTGTTACCTCTGCTTAGCAGACTCTATTGGTGAGCCCGTGGGCCCATGGTGGATCAAAGCTGGGAACAATCACAGTGTCTGATCCCCTTTTTAGTGGGGAGGATGTGGGCAATTTCTCTCACACACAGGCAGGCTCATCTTGGGCATTACCAAAAAAACAGTAACAGAATAACTGCAACTGAACTGGCTACAATGGGAAATCATAATAGTTACAAACCAGTTGGATCACCTGCTACTGTCCTCCTTTCCACTGGTGTACTGTTATGATCCGCTCATAACTGTTTTATTGCTCTTTCTGTGTCTGATGGTCAAACCAAGAATGTTAAAACAGTCTTAGTCTGGACAACCCCCCCCCCCCCCCTCTCTCTCCCTCTCTCTCTCTCTCTCCCTTTGCCCCTTTCTCTCTCTGTCTCTGTTTCTGTCTCTCCCGCTCTCTCTCCCAGCTCTTACTGATGCCTACCCATGAGCCCCCTCTCTTTCCATTAACTTTCACCAGCATCCTCACCCACTGAGCACCAACCGACACCGGACGGTCATGGATGTTGAGAAGTAGAACAGTGTAATGCAGCACAGTACAGTAAAAAAAGTAGAGTATTATAGTAGAGTACAGTATAAATCTACTATACTGTATTGCACTGCACTGTACTGAACTCTACCCTACTCTGCTGTGCTGTATTGCACTGCACTGTACTGAACTCTACTCTACTCTGCTGTGCTGTATTGCACTGCACTGTACTGAACTCTACTCTACTCTGCTGTGCTGTATTGCACTGCACTGTACTGAACTCTACTCTGCTGTGCTGTATTGCACTGCACTGTACTGAACTCTACCCTACTCTACTCTGCTGTGCTGTATTGTACTGCACTGTGATGTCCAAACTTGTGAAACATGAGGAGAATGACATTCATATCCATAATTATGTATTTCTGTGTAGTACAGATCAGGGACCAATGACCAAAATATAAGGTGCTATCTACATACTTTAAGGGTTCTTCGGCTGTCCCCGTGGGATAATCCTTTGAAAACCCCTTTTTGGTTCCATGTAGAATCCTTTCTACAGAGGGTTCTACATGGAACCCAAAAGGGTTATACTTGAAACCAAAAAGGATTCTACATGGAACCAAAATGGGTTCCCCTATGGGGACAGCCGAATAACCCTTTTTTCTATGTGTGTGCCATGTCATAGCTGACACCCGATTCCTTCTGTAGACATCTTTGAATCTTAATTCTGAGAAGACAGTTAACAGAGTTTATGGAAAACGTGGTCGCATAAAAACCGGAGGGAGATTTTACCAGAATTCCGTTAACAAATTTTGCATCTGCACAGTTCTTCCACTAAATTCGTTTTGTACATTTTCCAGTGGAAATTTTTAAAAGTAGTCCTTGTGCATAGAGTTGTATGGTTTGTTAAACGTTGAAATCAATGCTTTCTGTTTGGCAGACATTTAAAAAAACAAAAACAGAGTCAAAGCATAATTCTGTTAACATGGAATTTCTCTCTTCTATTATCCACTGGATTAATTCATCTGGCTAATTCCCAGTCCTGTTGAGATCTAATCCGTGCTATCAGTCATGGTAATATTCCTCATACAAGGTTAGTGGTTTAAACTGTGTAACCTGCTTTTCTTTTGATCCAGGTCCAATGCTGTCAGGGTAGTGTACAGATCATTGTGGTGCGCAGCAGGAATAGCAGGAATCCCCATTTCAGGTGATTGTGGTAAGGGTAGGCAACAACACGTCAGCCACGCTGATCCTCAACACGGGGAGCCCCTCAGGGGTGTGTGCTTAGTCCCCTCCTGTACTCCCTGTTCCCCCACGACTGCGTGGCCTAACACGTCTCCAACACCATCATTAAGTCTGCTGACGACACAACAGTGGTAGGCCTGATCACTGACAACAATGAGACAGCCTATAGGGAGGAGGTCAGAGACCTGGCAGTGTGGTGCCGGAACAACAACCTCTCCCTCAATGTGAGCAAGACAAAGGAGCTGATCGTGGACTACAGGAAAAGTCAGGCTGAACAGGCCCCCATTAACATCGACAGGGCTGTAGTTTTATTTATCTGTTATTTTAACAGGTAAATTGACTGAGAACACATTCTCATTTACAGCAACAACCTGGTGAATAGTTACAGGGGATGAATGAGCCAATTGTAAACTGGGCATTATTAGGTGACTGTGATGGTTTGAGGGCCAGATTGGGAATTTAGCCAGGACACCAGGGTTAACACCCCTACTCCTACGATAAGTGCCATGGGATCTTTAATGACCTCAGAGAGTCAGGACACCCATCCGAAAGACAGCACACAATCACTGCCCTTGGGTATTGGGATATTTTTTAGACCAGAAGAAAGAGTGCCTCCTACTGGCACTCCAACACCACTTCCAGCAGCATCTGGTCTCCCATCCAGAGACTGACCAGGATCAACCCTGCTAAGCTTCAGAAGCAAGCCAGCAGTGGTATGCAGGGTGGTATGCTGCTGGTAGTGGAGCAGGTTGAGAGTTTCAAGTTCATTGGTGTCCACATCACCAACGATATATCATGGTCCAAACACACCAAGAAAGTTGTGTAGAGGGCACGACAACACCTTTTCCCCCTCAGCACTCTGAAAAGATTTGGCATGGGTCCCCAGATCCTCAAAAAGTTCTACAGCTGCACCATCGAGAGCATCCTGACCATAAGGCACTACAGAGGGTAGTGCGTAAAGCCCAGTACATCACTGGGGCCAAGCTTGCTGCCATCCAGGACCTACAGTATATACTAGGCGGTGTCAGAGGAAAGCCCAAAAAATTGTCTAAGACTCCAGTCACCCAAGTCATAGACCGTTTTCTCTTCTACCGCATGGCAAGTGGTACTGGAGCGCCAAGTCTAGAACCAAAAGGCTCCTTAACAGCTTCTACCCCCAAGCCGTAAGACTGCTGAACAATTAATCAAATGGCCACCGGACTATTTACATTTACGGACTATTTCTTAACTCTTTCTTGAACTGCACTGTTGGTTAAGGGCTTGTAAGTAAGCATTACACGGTAAGGTCTACACATGTTGTTTTCAGCGCATGTGACAAAGTTTGTTTTGATTTGTTGTGTGATAGAATAGCTAAGTCCTAGGAACAAGAAAATAAAATTGAGGGATATCAAGGGAAAACCACCTCCCCTGGCTAATTCTGAACTGTTGGAGGGACAGTTAGAGGTCTGGCCTCCCCTGAAGCGCAGCTCTTCATCTTCATCTTCTCTCTCTCTCTCTCTCTCTCTCTCTCTCTCTCTCTCTCTCTCTCTCTCTCTCTCTCTCTCTCTCTCTCTCTCTCTCGCTCTCTCTTCATCTTCTCTTTTCTCTCTCCTCTCTCTCTCTTTTTCTCTCTTCATCTTCTCTCTCTCTCCTCTCTCTTCATATTCTCTCTCCTCTTCTCTTCTTCTCTTCTCTTCTCTCTCTCTTTTTCTGAGGCTTCAGAAGGTTATCTGTTGGTTTCTGGAGGCCATGGAGGGGGAAGGGAACAGGGACCCATCCCAACAACCCCTTTACCCTTTATGGAGGCTCATACAGTGTTAAAGTGGGAAAGGTTCTCTAGATTATATGGCTCTAGTAGGAGCTTGTGTGCACTGTGCAGGCACTACAACATGTAGGAGTCGTTACTGTAGGCTGCTTTAGGGCTGCTCAGCTTGGTACACACACACACTCTTTCTCACACACACACTACATGACCAAAATTATGTGGACACATGCTCGTCGAACATCTCATTCCAAATGTATGGGCATTAAAATGGAGTTGGTTCCCCTTTGCTGCTATTACAGCCTCCACTCTTCTGGGAAGGCTTTCCACTAGATGTTGGAACATTGCTGCAGGTACTTACTTCTATTCAGCCACAATGGCATTATTGAGGTCAATTCATCCCGAAGGTGTTCTATGAGGTTGAGGTCAGGGCTCTGTGCAGGCCAGTCAAGTTCTTCCACACCGATCTCGACAAACCATTTCTGTATGGACCTCGCTTTGTGCACGGCGTATTGTCATGCTAAAACAGGAAAGGGCATTCCCCAAACTGTTGCCACAAAGTTGGAAGCACAGAATCGTCTAGAATGTCATTGTATGCTGTAGCGTTAAGATTTCCTTCACTGGAACTAAGGGGCCTAGCCCGAACCACGAAAAACAGCCCCAGACCATTATTCCTCCTCCACAAAACTTAACACTTGGCACTATGCATTCGGGCTGGTAGCGTTCTCCTGGCATCCGTCAAACCCAAATTTGTCCGTCGGACTGCCAGATGGTGAAGCGCGATTAATCACTCCAGAGAACATGTTTCTACTGCTCCAGAGTCCAATGGCGGTGAGCTTTACACCACTCCAGCCGACGCTTGGTATTGTGCATGGTGATCTTAGGGTTGTGTGCAGCTGCTCGACCATGGAAACCCATTTCATGAAGCTCCTTCCACCCTGAAGAAGGCACAGTGATGCCAAAAAGTTGGTGTTTTACCCAATAAATTGCTGGGAGTTGATACATAAGGAGTGTGTTTTTATAGCTTACAGTTTATTCGCCGTTAGTCAGCACCTCTACACTAAATAATTTTCTCTAGGTGTGCACCAGCTCAGGTTTTTTATGAAGCTCCCGACAAACAGTTCTTGTGCTGAAGTTGTTTCCAGAGGCAGTTTGGAACTCGGTAGTGAGTGTTGCAACCGAGGACAGACGATTTTTAAGAGCTACGCGCTTCAGCCCTCGGCGGTCCCTTGTGGCCTATCACTTCTCAGTTGAGCTGTTATTGCTCCTATACCTTTCCACTTTACAATAACAGCCCCTACAGTTGACCGTGGCAGCTCTAGCAGGTCAGACATTTGACGAACTGACTTGTTGGAAAGGTGGCATCCTATGACGGTGCCACGTTAAAAGTCACTGAGCTCTTCAGTAAGGCCATTCTACTGCCAATGTTTGTCTATGGAGATTGCATGGCTATGTGCCCGATTCTATATACCTGTCAGCGACGGGTGTGTCTGAAATAGCTGTATCCATTAATTTGAAGGGGTGTCCACATACTTATGTATATACAGTGCCTTCTCCACATTTTGTTACATTACAGCCTTATTCTAAAATGTATTAAATTGCTTTTCCCCCTCATAAATCTACAGACAATACCCCATAATGACCAAACAAAAACAGATTTTATAAATTTTTGTTAATTTGTAATAAAAAAAAAGAAATATTATATTTACATTAATATTCAGACCCTTTACTCAATACTTTGTTGAAGCACCTTTGGCAGCGACTACAGCCTCGAGTCTTCTTGGGTATGACACTACAAGCTTGGCATAGCTGTATTTGGGGAGTTTCTCCCATTCTTCTCTGAAGATTCTCTAAAGCTCTGCCAGCTTGGATGCGGAGCATTGTTGCACATCAGGTCTCTCAAGAGATATTCGATCAGGTTCAAATCCAGGCTCTGGCTGGGCCTGAATTTGGACATTCAGAGACTTGTCCCGAAGCCACTGCTGCGTTGTCTTGGCTGTGTGCTTAGGGTCGTTGTCCTGTTGGTAGGTGAACCTTCGCCCCAGTCTGAGTTCCTGAGCACTCTGGAGCAGGTTTTCATCAAGGATCTCTCTGTACTTTGCTCTGTTCATCTTTGTCTCGATCCTGACTAGTCTCCCAGTCAACCTTCTGAAAAACATCCAACAACATGATGCTGCAACCACCATGCTTCACCGTAGGGATGGTGCCAGGTTTCCTCCAGAAGTGACGATTGGCATTCAGGCCAGAGAGTTCAATCTTGGTTTCATCAGATCAGAGAATCTTGTTTCTCATGGTCTGAGAGTCTTTAGGTGCCTTTTGGCAAACTCCAAGCGGGCTGTTATGTGCCTTTTACTGAGGAGTGGCTTCCGTCTGGTCACTCTACCATAAAGGCCTGATTGGTGGAGTGCTGCAGAGATGGTTTTCCTTTTGGAAGGTTCTCCCATCTCCACAGAGGAACTCTAGAGCTCTGTCAGAGTGACCATCGGGTTCTTGGTCACCTCTCTGACCAAGACCCTTCTCCCCCGATTGCTCAGTTTGGCCGGGCGGCCATCTCTAGGAAGAGTCTTGTTGGTTTCAAACTTCTTCCATTTAAGAATGTTGGAGGGCACTGTGTTCTTGGACTTTCAATGCTGCAGAACATTTTTGGTACCCTTCCCCAGATCTGTGCCTCCTGTCTCGATGCTCTACGGACAATTCCTTTGACCTCATGGCTTGGTATTTTGCTCTGACATGCACTGTCAACTATGGGACCTTTTTATAGACAGTTGTGTGCCTTTCCAAATCATGTCCAATCAATTGAATTTACCACAGGTGGACTCCAATCAAGTTGTAGAAACATCTCAAGGATGATCAATGGAAACAGGATGCACCTGAGCTCAATTTCGAGTCTCATAGCAAAGGGTCTGAATACTTATGTAAATAAGGTATTTATGTGTTTTATATTTAATACATTTGCTAACATTTCTAAAAACCTGTTTTCTCTTTCTCATTATGGGATGTGTACATTATTCAGAATTTGTATTTATTTAATCCATTTTAGAATAAGGCTGTAACGTAACAAAATGTGTAAAAAGTAAAGGGGTCTGAATACTTTCCGAAGACACCATATAATATATATATTATATGTATATATATATATATACAGTGGGGCAAAAAGGTATTTAGTCAGCCACCAATTGTGCAAGTTCTCGCACTTAAAAAGATGAGAGAGGCCTGTAATTTTCATCATAGGTACACTTCAACTATGACAGACAAAATGAGAAAAGAAATCCAGAAAATCACATTGTAGGATTTCTAATGAATTTATTTGCAAATTATGGTGGAAAATAAGTATTTGGTCAATAACAAAAAGTTTATCTCAATACTTTGTTATATACCCTTTGTTGGCAATGACAGAGGTCAAACGTTTTCTGTAAGTCTTCACAAGGTTTTCACACACTGTTGCTGGTATTTTGGCCCATTCCTCCATGCAGATCTCCTCTAGAGCAGTGATGTTTTGGGGCTATTGCTGGGCAACACGGACTTTCAACTCCCTCCAAAGATTTTCTATGGGGTTGAGATCTGGAGACTGGCTAGGCCACTCCAGGACCTTGAAATGCTTCTTACGAAGCCACTCCTTCGTTGCCCGGGCGGTGTGTTTGGGATCATTGTCATGCTGAAAGACCCAGCCACGTTTCATCTTCAATGCCCTTGCTGATGGAAGGAGGTTTTCACTCAAAATCTTACGATACATGGCCCCATTCATTCTTTCCTTTACACCGATCAGTCATCCTGGTCCCTTTGCAGAAAAACAGCCCCAAAGCATGATGTTTCCACCCCCATGCTTCACAGTAGGTATGGTGTTCTTTGGATGCAACTCAGCATTCTTTGTCCTCCAAACACGACTAGTTGAGTTTTTACCAAAAAGTTCTATTTTGGTTTCATCTGACCATATGACATTCTCCCAATCTTCTTCTGGATCATCCAAATGCTCTCTAGCAAACTTCAGACGGGCCTGGACATGTACTGGCTTAAGCAGGGGGACACGTCTGGCACTGCAGGATTTGAGTCCCTGGCGGCGTAGTGTGTTACTGATGGTAGGCTTTGTTACTTTGGTCCCAGCTCTCTGCAGGTCATTGTGTGGTTCTGGGATTTTTGCTCACCGTTCTTGTGATCATTTTGACCCCACGGGGTGAGATCTTGCGTGGAACCCCAGATCGAGGGAGATTATCAGTGTCTTCCATTTCCTAATAATTGCTCCCACAGTTGATTTCTTCAAACCAAGCTGCTTACCTATTGCAGATTCAGTCTACACAGCCTGGTGCAGGTCTACAATTTTGTTTCTGGTGTCCTTTGACAGCTCTTTGGTCTTGGCCATAGTGGAGTTTGGAGTGTGACTGTTTGAGGTTGTGGACAGGTGTCTTTTATACTGATAACAAGTTCAAACAGGTGCCATTAATACAGGTAACGAGTGGAGGACAGAGGAGCCTCTTAAAGAAGAAGTTACAGGTCTGTGAGAGCCAGAAATCTTGCTTGTTTGTAGGTGACCAAATACTTATTTTCCACCATAATTTGCAAATAAATTCATTAAAAATCCTAGAATGTGATTCTCTGGATTTTTCTTCTCATTTTGTCTGTCATAGTTGAAGTGTACCTATGATGAAAATTACAGGCCTCTCTCATATTTTTAAGTGGGAGAACTTGCACAATTGGTGGCTGACTAAATACTTTTTTGCCCCACTGTATATAGTAGTTACACACAGTCATTGGTTTAAACAACCTGCCACATATGCAAACATCATGACACTAGTAATATAATAATCAAATCATAGTATTACTATGAAGTACACAGAGACTCCTCTGCTGTTCTGTGTTCATATACTAAACAGATGGGGATATGGTAATTGTTTTCCATGTTCTGCCCTCTTCTCAGCCCAAGCCATATGAGGGTGATCATAGTATTTGTACACTTTGTTGTTAACAAAAGACTGCTAACACATGTTGGCTCTAATAGCCTCCGTGTAGATTTCTCTCTGTGTCGCTCCATGTTTCCTTGATTTATGGTTGTCGACTTGAGGGATGAGAAGTACATCCAAACACATATCAATAGGACTTTGTCTCGTCTGGGCTTTGCAGGGTTTGTATCATAAACTCCTCTAGGTTCTCCTCAGTTTGCTCTCACTCTGGTTTATAAAACAGTTAGAAAACATTTTTTATGTGTGTTTTGTTTTGTCCCTCATCCGGTCTGTGTTGCCGGTGGTTTTTAATTCTTGCTCTATGTCGGACATGTTTAATGAATACCATCGAGAGGTTTTCCCCCCTTATTTCTATGAGCATTGTTTCCCTTGTTAGCATTTTCTTCCGACCAATAATGCAATGATTGAAACCATCCCATAGCTCCTCTCCTAATCAGGCTCAGATTTCTCCTCTACACAGCACAGCACAGGCAAACAGATATGGT
The DNA here is from genome assembly GCF_029448725.1 of Salvelinus fontinalis. Classification (NCBI taxonomy): domain Eukaryota; kingdom Metazoa; phylum Chordata; class Actinopteri; order Salmoniformes; family Salmonidae; genus Salvelinus; species Salvelinus fontinalis. The sequence goes on along the minus strand of NC_074668.1, from coordinate 35,704,558 downwards.
CCTGGCTGACTAACATGGACAAGACCTGGTTCAGGTTAATTAGTACACTACTCCACTGACTCTATGTCTTTGGCTGAATGTGGTCCAAAATAAATCTAAGAACCAAGACCTTCATTAGTTGTGAGAGCTTTATGTAGTGACAGTAAATATACAGAGCCTTTATAGAGGCTACATAAAAACTGAGAGGTAAATGTAAAGCTTTGGTGTTTAACTTCTTAAAAGACACACTCTGACCAATGAGGGCTTCTGTGTCTGATATTGACCTGTGAGGGAGTGGGCCTATGCCTTACTATTAACCTGTGTTTGAAACTCACTCTAATGTGTGGGACCCCCCCCCCCCCCCCCCCTCTCTGTTCCCCCTCAGTGGCTCTGCCTCTCAAGAGACCCAGGGGGGGAAAGCCAGCGGATGTGTATTGATAAGGGAAAGACTGCAATGTCAACACAGCCAACAATGCAGTCCTGCAAGTCTCACGGCCAATTGAACTTGTGTAAACACCATAAAGGACTTTGAAAAGAAAGGGGAAAGAATGAGAGGAAAGACTCAAAACCCCCGGGATGAGTAGACTTAGGCTTATGGAGAGCGAGGCTATGGCTAATTTCCCTTTGTGTGCATATGTGTACGTACGTACAGTACCAGTCAAAAGTTTGGACACAAATACTCATTCAAAGGTTTTTTGTTATTTTTTACTATTTTCTACATTGTAGAATAATAGTGAAGAAATCAAAACAATGAAATAACACATATGGAATCATGTAGTAACCAAAAAAGTGTTAAACAAATTCAAATACATTTTATATTTGAGATTCTTCAAAGTAGCCACCCTTTGCCTTGATGACAGCTTTGCACACTCTTGGCATTCTTTCAGCCAGCTTCACCTGGAATGCTTTTCCAACATTCTGGAAGGAGTTCCCACGTATGCTGAGCATTTTTTGGCTGCTTTTCCTTCACTCTGAGCTCCAACTCATCCCAAACCATCTCAATTGGGTTGAGGTTGGGTGATTGTGGATGCCATGTCATCTGATGCAGCACTCCATCACTCTCCTTCTTGGTCAAATAGCCCTTACACATCCTGGAGGTGTGTTGGGTCATTGTCCTGTTGAAAAACAAATGATAGTCCCACTAAGCGCAAACCAGATAGGATGGCCTATTTCTGTAGAATGCTGTGGTAGCCATGCTGTTTAAGTGTACCTTGATTTCTAAATAAATCACTGACAGTGTCACCAGCAAAGCACCCCCACACCATCACACCTCCTCCTTCATGCTTCACGGTGGGAACCACACATGCTGAGATCATCCGTTCACCTACTCTCCGTCTCACAAAGACACGGCGGTTGGAATCAAAATCTTAAATTTGGACTCATCAGACCAAAGGACAGATTTCCACCTGTCTAATGTCCATTGATCATGTTTCTTGGCCCAAGCAAGTCTCTTCTTCATCTTGGTATCCTTTAGTAGTGGTTTCTTTGCAGAAATTCGACCATGAAGGTCTGATTCACGCAGTCTCCTCTGTTACTTGAATTCTGTGAGGTGCTTTCTGAGGCTGGTAACTCTAATGAACTTATCCTCTGCAGCAGATGTAACTCTGGGTCTTCCTTTCCTGTGGCGGTCCTCATGAGAGTCAGTTTCATCGTAGCGCTTGATGGTTTTTGCGACTGCACTTGAAGTAACTTTCAAAGTTTTAAAAATGTTCTGGATTGACTGACATTCATGTCATAAAGTAATGATGGACTGTCGTTTCTCTTTGCTTATTTGAGCTGTTCTTGCCATAATATGGAGTTGGTCTTTTACCAAATAGGACTATCTTCTGTATACCATCCCTACCTTGTCACAACACAACTGATTGGCTCAAACGCATTAAGAAGGAAAGAAACTCCACAAACTTAACTTCTAACAAGGCACACCTGTTAATTGAAATGCATTCCTACCTCATGAAGCTGGTTAAGAGAATGTCAAGAGTGTGCAAAGCTGTCATCAAGGCAAAGGGTGGCTACTTTGAAGAATCAAACACATATTTTTATTTGTTTAATACTACATGATTCCATATGTGTTATTCCATAGTGTTCATGTCTTCACTATTATTCTACACTGTAGAAAATCGTAAAAGATTAAGAAAAACCCTTGAATGAGTAGGTTTGTCCAAACTTTTGACTGGTACTGTATGTGTGTGTGAGAGAGATAAATATATTGTGGGTGTTTAATCAGATAATGATATGACCACCTGTTGCTTGTAGTTTTGTAGAACAGGTGTGGAGGAGAACTGAAGCCAATAGTACATTTGCCTTCCCTTTTGTCTTGTTGACTTTGAGTGCGTGTGCTAAACCTGCTCTGTGTCTCCCCCTCTCCCTCTCCCTCTCCTCTCTCTCTCTCCCTCTCTCTCTCCTCCCTCTCTCCTCCCTCTCTCTCTCCCTCTCTCTCTCCTCCCTCCCTCTCTCTCTCCCTCTCTCTCCTCCCTCTCTCTCTCCTCCCTGTCTCTCTCCCTCTCTCTCTCCTCCCTCTCTCTCTCTCTCTTTCTCTCCTCCCTCTCTCTCTCCCTCTCTCTCTCCTCCCTCTCTCTCTCCCTCTCTCTCTCCTCCCTCTCTCTCTCCCTCTCGCCACTCTCTCTCAGGAACTGGTGTCCCCACACGGTCACTAAGACAGTGACGTGCCAGGTGCAGAATGGGACAACCATGCAACGTGTCTACCAGACATGTCGTTGGCCACAGGGATGCACAGGGGGCAGGTGAGTCTCTCTAACCCAAAACACAGCATGTCGAAACCTCATGAACACACCCTACATCTACAGCTTGAAGAATGAGCCACACGATCAGAGGAACTGGTTCCTCCTTACCCTGTTTGTGAAAATTGGCCTGTGCGTGTGTGTTCCTCAGCTACCGGACAGTGGTCAGACCCTCCTATAAGGTGGTGTACCGTGCCGTCACCTCTCTGGAGTGGAAGTGCTGTCCAGGCTACAGCGGTACCGCATGTGAAGAAGGTAAGAGGGCAACAGAGGGATTTATGCACTTACAGACTTTTCAGATCTTCTCCAGTTGAGCATGTCTCTGTACTTCTCTCATTTCTGGTCCCTGTAGTGTCTTTCTCTCACCTCTCTGCATCTCATTTTCTCTCTCTCTCTCTCTCTCTCTCTCTCTCTCTCTCTCTCTATCTCTCTCTCTCTCTCTCTCTCTCTCTCTCTCTCTCTCTCTCACTCACTCACTCACTCACTCACTCACTCACTCACTCACTCACTCACTCACTCACTCACTCACTCACTCACTCACTCACTCACTCACTCACTCACTCACTCACTCACTCACTCACTCACTCTCTGCGCTCCTCTGCTTGACTGGCAGTGCTCCCAACTGAAAAGCAGAACAATGAGGACATAAGGTTTTGGTGAGAAGAGAGAGAGAGAGACCCCAGGATGTGAGAGTGATTAAGGGCTGAGGTAGTTAATCATGTGGATGTGTAGTCCTGGAGGCCTGGAGCCGGGTTCTGACGCGGCTCTGAGAGGGAGCCAGCCCCTCAGCCGTGGGGTGGAGGGGGAAACCGTGACGACCAGACAGCTGCCAGGATGCCTTGGCTCTCCCCTCCCACTTCCTCCGTCTCTCCACACTCTCACTTCTCTTTTCACTCTGTCGTTTGGTTAACGTTCTCTCACTCTGGTTTGATATCTCTCTAATTTCTCTCTCTTTTTTTCTCATCCCTTTCTCCAAGTTATCTTTTCTGACTTATCTGAAGTTCAATAGTGTATCTAGGTCTTTGTTCTATTCCCCATTTCCATCAGCACACCTCTCAGTCTCTATCGTTCTCTGTGTTATCCAGTATTCCCAGTTCCCCACTGTGTTAGTCTCCTAGGAGTTCCTCCGAACGAATATATGAGTAATATGACTAAAGTGTTTGGTTATTTCCGCTAGGATACCCCTCTGTTTGCCTGCATCATAACAAAACATTCAAACTTTCCAATGGTCTTGTGTTAACCTCACATCAGGATCTCAGGGCAGAGCCAACAGCCTACATTTTATTAATCTTCTAGGTTTTTACATGTCCAACTTCACAGTCATTGAAGCACATAAGGTCAATTATTTTTTGTGGTTTAGAGTTATATAGTCCAGCTGCAAGTATGTTGTCATCCTCTACCATGCTAACTCTCTGTTATTGCTCTTCTGATCATTTCAACTCCAGTAGCTCCCCCCGTCCATGCGACCACGCCCCCACACACACCTCTCCTCACCCCTCTCACCCAGAACAGAACAGAGCCTAATGATTTCCCTTGGTCCTGGCTGGCCCCCTGTCTCAGCCTTGTCCGGGGTACAGGGTGGAGTGACTGTTTGTCCCAGGACTTGGGACTGTTAGTGTTCTGGGTGGAACTGTAAATCGTTGAGCTTTGTGACACAGATTACTATGTTAAAACATTGAGTTCTCAGTGGTGTTGACATGGGACTGCAGTTTCCCTCTCCAACCAGCCCACTCCTCCCAGGTGAGCTAACAGTTTCTCTGGGGCCTCCCAGGGGCCCGCTGCTGGGTGCTGTAAGGGGGCCTATTTTGGGAGAAATTACTCCACTTCTCCCACCAGCACACCGTTTACACATGTTGACACAAGGTGTGCACATGTAACACATACTCGGATACAGGGTACAAGACACTCAAAAACACCCATATGTGCATGGATGAAAACAGGCTACCGAGATATAATATATACACACACACACACACACACACACACACACACACACACACACACACACACACACACACACACACACACACACACACACACACACACACACACACACACACACACACACACACACACACACACACACACACTGTCAACATAATTATCCAATTATGTGCTGTGGGAGATTCCCTCTGGTTGTCATAGAGGGCTGTGGTGGGGGTTTGACTGGAGGGTGGGGGGGGGGGGGGGGGGGGGGGGGATTAGGCACTTATCAGAGTGCCCTTCTTGGTGGCTCAGATCACAGGCAGCGCTGAGTGGAAGTGACAGCTACTATTCGGAGAGAGCTGTGCTGAAGCACCGTGGATAGCATCCAGGCCTCCGGCGCTCTGTAGGAGAGGCCCCTGACAGCACACAATCTGATACCCCTCCTCTCAGCCCCCTCATCCCCTTTCTTAGGGAGCAAAAACCAGCGACATGGGGATGACTGGAGATAGGATAGCACAAATTGTTGACATAGCGTTGTCAAGGAAATTTAGAGCGCCACTCACAGGTTCATTGAGTGTGAGGTCAAGTACAAGCTGTGTGCTTGTCCCTCTGCTGCCTGTTTGCTGTCTGACTCTCACAGACTGTGGAAAATGTGCATGATCCTCTCATTTACTTTACCTCCCCTACCTCTACCTCCTCTGTACTGCACCACTACCCTAACTGACTCCCCCGCAGGGCTGGTCAGCATTACTGCATCCGTCACCACAGCAAACAGGCAGACTGGGGGGATGAGAGTAGAGGTGAGATTGAATGATAGCAAACCTCCTCAGTCAGGAAAAGGCAGAGCGGTGAGGGCGCTGGCTGTAATCTTAGTGCTCAGTATTGGTGTTTTCCTTCGCTCACTTTTCTGAGTTCAGCCTATGTTCCATTACATATGTGTACTCTCTGACCCTGTTGTGGGGTTTGGAGTTTGGTCCTTCCCCCCTTGCTGCTCCCCTGCCTGCTGACTAGGGGTTCTGACTGACTGTCTGGTCTGTCTGACCTAGAGGTAACACATCTCTGTTTTAGTTTAGAGCCCCTAGATGTGTTTTCCCCAGTCCCAAGGACCCTGGGAGCAGAGTGCACCAACCCAGGATGAGTGAGCGCATGTTATTGGACGGGTTCAGGTCACTCTGGCACCTGAGAGACTCTCTCGTCCAATCAGAGGTTCCCATGAGATCTGTGGCCTGTTGGCTCCACCATGATCCAGCCCAGGGGCTCCAAAAACAAAACATTACATCACACCATGGCGGGTAACAGAAAAACAGCCAGAGAATCAATGTGGAGTAAGATAACACTGTATTAAACCACCCCTCATATTGCTCTCTGTTTCTCAGGCCCCCACCCCAATCTCAATCATTGGCTCAAATTCCAGACCAGTGGTGTAATTACTAGGTCCTAATTGTTTTCTTTGAGGTTGGGGAGATATTGTCTTACTGCTGGACATGGAGCACGATGAGCTTATTGACACACTTTCATAAGCTTTCAGATAACAGGGATATCCCTTCACCCTTCCAAATAACACTATCAAAAGTAAACCCCATTTCGATAGCAATTTTATTATAACAGAATTTCAAATATATTCCATACAGGCTAGACTATGACATCCAATCTAGCTGTCAAACACATCAGTGTGCCTACAGTATCAAATACGGCATCAAATGGAGATCCTAGTCTCTCTGACATATAAACTGTGATAGTATTCATGTCTCTCTCAGGTCAGGTGTGTTAGTTGGCGTACTGTCCTTGTCCTCTGCTGTGACTGAGTTATGTGAGGATATAGTGTGAGGATGACACTGGGAGACTCCAGTTGATATCATGGATTGTACTTGATATATAGAGAGAGGCACTTGAAAGCAACTCACCACCACAGCAGAGTATCTCAGGAGGGGGCGGCAGGCAGGCAGGCAGGCAGGCAGGCAGGCAGGCAGGCAGGCAGCACATTGAGACATTAGGGAGGAGGTTTTGCTGAATTAGCAAGGTTGTCGATGCTCTGCGAGAGAGTCCCCATCAATGTCTCTCAGCCAAGCTGAGGCTGCGGTTTCCGGGCCGCAATTACGCCGTGGCCGGGAGGTAGAGGCGCGGCGTCTGCAATAAGCCGCAGAACTGTAATCTGTGTTTTCACAGCTCAGCGTGGCTTATCAGAGGCCTACACTCTAAGCCCCTTGCTTTTAACATCACTGGGCTGCAGCTTGCCATTAGCAAGGGCAGTGTGGGAGTATGTGGGTGCTGGTGTGTTTGTGTGTGTGGGTGGGTGGGAGAGCGAGGTGTTGAGGATTTGTATAGTGAAGGATACAGCTGTTAAGCATGATTAGCTGTTTTAATGGCTGCAGTTTCTAGTAGCTGTAAATCGAAAGACCTAGTGTGAGGTCCCGGGTTTGGGGCCTGCACGAGGCCAGTTCCTCTCTTTGAGTGCCGACCTCAACTCCCACTCCTCTTGGACCACACAAAGGAGCGCTGTCAAAAACAAAATATGCTGACCCAACATAAAGCCACCATTTTCCTGAGCTGACCCTGAAGTGGTCCTTCTCCCTCCTTCCATCCACACACCCTGGGTCCCCCAATCCCTGTGTTTGTATAAACAGGTTGTAAAACCACTGGAACACTCACATGTACAGTGGGGTCTGAAATGATTGGCACCCTTGAAAACGATGAACAATAATGACTGTATAAAATAAATAATTCAAATACTGAGCTATGTATCGCATGCCCAACAAATTGGGAAACTATATTATTTTATACAAATACAATTACTTAAGTAATACTTTTTTTCTCAAAATGGTAGGGGACCAAATTATTAGCACCCCTAAAGATTATTTTAAATAAAGTAGTCAAAAGTTTAGTATTTGGTCCCATATTCCTAGCATGCAATGACTACATCAAGCTTTTGAATCATGTGAGCAGTTAGTTTTGGTTGTGTTTCAGATGATGTTGTGCCCAATAAAAATGAATAGTAAATAATGTATTGTGTCATTTAAGAGTCACTTGTACATTTTTCTAAACACTTCTACATTAATGTGGATGCTACCATGATTGCAGATCATCCTGAATGAGTGTTAATAATGATGAGTGAGAAAGTTACAGAGGGTCAAAGATCATACCCCTAAGACCTGCTAATCTCCCCTGTTATTGGTAATGGTGAGAGATTAGCATGTTTTGACTATTTTATTTATAAGAAACTTTAGGGGTGTCAATAAATTTGACTCCTATCTTTTCGAGAAAAAGTATTATTACTTGTTCAACTAAATCTCTTTCTCTGAACAGTTGTATGAGTATAAATTAAGAAAATCAAATTTTTGTGGAGAATACAATATAGCTCAGTATTTGAATTATTATTGCTTATCTTTATCAAGGGTGTCAATCATTTTTGACCCCACTGTACATACACACACATACATACACACGCTTACTGATTTATTTAAAAGGAAACATAGACACACACGTCACATTTCACACACATGCACGTTCAGATACACTCACAACACAGGAGGTTGGTGGCACCTTAATTTGGAAGGACGGGTTTGTGGTAATGGTTGGAACGGAATGAGTGGAATGGTATCAAATACATCAACCACATGGTTTGATGCCATTCATTTCGCTCCGTTCCAGCCATTATTATGAGCCGTCCTCCCCTCAGCAGCCTCCACTGACTTAAAATCACCCACAAAACATGATTTACACAGACACACATACCCACAAAGGCATCCTATGCATACACACAGACAGGCATGCCCCCAGCAGAATGCAAACAGGCCTGTGCGGAGATTCATGGGCGTGTAAATGGCGAGCGACAGCAGCACAAGTGGCAAGCCCTTATTGGAAACAGCTGAGGCGAGGGGAGCTGAGGGCCCCAGATGAGATTAGAGGTGGGAGCGTCTTGCTCCTCGCTTCTCCACTCAGTCGGGAATAGTCACAACAGCCATTCATTATAAAATGACACCAGTCATTTTACCAATGTGACCAGCCATCAATTAACTAAAGCAAACAGGGAAAATGAAGCATTTTTTCTCCCTGTTTGCCCCTCTGTCGTGCTCCTCTGTTGATGTTTGTGCTCATTTGTTAGAGTGGTAATGGTAAAGAGTTGTTTTAGACTATTTCGAAGTATATTTTCGAGGAAACCAACTATTGCCACAGGTCAGATGAGTGTTGAGATTCCTTGTGCTGCATGCAGGTCAGTATATTTATGGTTCCCTGGCCTCCGTTCTGAGTCCCTAGGGGGGCGTAAATTATTGAAAATCATGCTTCTTCTTCTTCTGGGGAAATGGACCCAGCAGGCAAAGCTAGAACTTGTAAGGCTGCAGGGATGAAAATAGTGAAGCTGTGCACACACACACACACACACACACACACACACACACACACACACACACACACACACACACACACACACACACACACACACACACACACACACACACACACACACACACACAGTCCTGCCCCATGGCAGACACAATGCGCTCCTCTGTCCCCAATAAATCAGAGGCATTTCCTCTCACCCTGCAGTTTAACAGGGCCTGTGTGGGCTGTATGAGTGACCCGTAAACCCACAGGGCCCTGCACAGCAAAGGACTATCAATGAGAAGAGGCAGAAAGATGCGGAGAGAGATAAGAGGGGGAAGAAAGGGGGAAGAGGAAGGGAAACTAGGGTTTTGACATCTAAAAAAGAACCCTCCACTATCCTATTCTTTTGGGGGGGGGGGGGGGGGGGGGGGGGGGGGGGGGTCAGTGCCGCTACTGACATCACCCTTCATCTCCCTGTGTTAGCCTCAGTTCTCAGGAGTAGCTAGCGGTGTAGAGGTCAGTCATGGTGTGGTATGGTGCTGCAGCCCTCAACTGTCTCTGCTCTACATCCTAAGTGATGTCATCAGAGGTTTCACTAGGCCTGTCTGCTGTCCCTCAACCCCTCAGAGTGTAAACTAATTACCATCCCTCAACCCACCAAGGCACCATTCAGAGGTAGTGAGTGACATGTAGTAGTTAGAACACATACTCTAGCTTTCCTGTGGCCATGAGGTATATGTCTCTGTGTTTTGACGTCGTTGAGTCTGAGACAATGGCAGCATTGATGGGGATGGCCTGTGCTCCCAGGGGGCTGGTGGTAATGTACTGTACAGCCCTGATGAGTTCACCTGGCCTGCGCTGCCTGGCTCCCAATGGGACTGCCCTCCCTCCATCTGTGGATCTCTTTCACAGAGGGACCTCCACTCATTCCCTATACCACCTCTCCTCTTTTCTTTGAATCTCTCTTCTACCTCTCTCCTCGCCTTACCGTGTCAATCTCTCCACTCTCTTCTCCTCTCCTGTCTTCTCACATCCTCATTCCTCTTCTTTTCTATCCTTTAGTCTGCTGTGTCTCTCCTTCCCTTTTCTCTCTCCTTGTGCAGTGTGTCAGTACTGGCTGCCTCTCAATCCTCCACACTGCCAGGTCTCTCTTTCTCTCTTACTTATCTCTTTATTATTTTTATTAAAGCCCTGGGCAGCCTCAGATATGAATCAGAATGAAATCTCCCTCCTCCTCTTCTCTTCTTCTCTTCTCCTCTTTTCTCCCTCCCTCCTGCAGTTGTGTCCAGATGCTGCAAGGTAGAATGTTTAGTATGAAACCAGCATGTAAACAATGCTAGCAGTTGCTATGTTGGTGCTGTGTATCATTCTGTTTATATGCAGTATCCGTTTGAGGTTTTGTGTACTCCCAGAAGTCTTAATTGTCTTGTTGCACATTTGTCATCTATAAGAGTGCAAAAACATATTATGACACCACATGAGAATGACTCAAGTGTTTTGGTCCAATGGGCTGGGATTGAGGAAGGAGCTATCTAACCCAGGCCACACCTCTCCCCACCACCACACTCCCTTATCCCAAACCACAGACAGACCGACAACCACAACAGAGCATTGGACTGCGGTGGACGGACAGGTGGTGAGGACAACATTTATGACCCCTCATTTCAAGGACCTCCCAAAATCCCTCTTCTTGCTCTTCCTCTAAGACCCAGCCCTTCAAACCTGGGGCCGCTAGATGGATGAGGGGACTCAGGTTGCAGTCACATTGGTGTCCCCACTCCTCTCCCCTCAGTGGCTGCTGCTGACGTGGTGGAGGGAGGTAGTGCTGAGTCAGAAAGAGAAGCGGTCTGGGGATAGTTAGTTCTGGGTTGAGAAGGGGCTGAAGAAGAATACGTTTTTTTTTGGATGAGCTGCACTTACACACAGGCTAATTGGAGACATGCCTGGCTCTGTGAGAAGCAATCAGAGAAAACCGAGTACACTGCTTCCCTCTGGGCTCTGTGGAACCAAATGCCTTGACTGGGGGAAAATTACTTCCCTTCATAGGGTGGTACAGGGAATAATGGAAGGTATGATCAGATGACGGATATATGAGACCAAATGAAAGTGATTGGCTGGCAGACAGGCTGTGCATTTACAGTAGGGTGTGGCGGGGATAGATGAAGTGTGAAGATCTCTGATAAGACCCATGAGTGACCCATCCCTCATCATGTGTGTCTTGTGTGTGTGTATATGTGCGTGTCTGTGTCTTTGTCTGGATTGTGCCACATGTGAGACAGTGACAGTCCTCCTCAGCACAGCCATTTATCTGGCACTGAGTGTACGTTCACACATGCGCCAGACTGATGAGGAGCGTTTCCCTCTGCAGTGTGCTGTTTACCTACTAATAGAGCGTGGAAGACATGCATCATTTAGGAGAGAGCTCATATCTCCTCTTCTGTCCTGTCTCCTCCACTGTCACGCCTCGGAGACCACTGGACTCCATCATACTGCCATCCCTCACACACACATGCACACGCACACGCACACGCACACGCACACACACACACACACCTCCTCTCTGCTCTCTCCTCCTCTCCTCCATGCACAGAATGAAGGACACAGACTTGGGAGGACCATCCTCCTCAGTGAATTTTTCAAAAAAAAAAATTAAATAGTGAAACTTATAGTTATAATTTATAAATAAAACATTATTAAATATATTCCCATGTCACCAAATAATTGATTAAAACACACTGTTTTGCAATGAAAGTCTACAGTAGCCACAACAGCACTCTGTAGGGTATCATCATGGTGTAGCTGGAGGGCAGCTAGTTTCAGTCCTCCTTTGGGTACATTGACTTCAATACAAAACCTTCAGTACAAAAGCTTACCCCCTTCCATAGACTTACACAGTAATTATGACAACTTCCGGAGGACGTCCTCCAACCTATCACAGCTCTTGCAGCATGAACTGATATGTTGTCCACCCAATCAAAGGATCAGAGAATGAATCTAGTACTGAAAGCATAAGCTACAATTAGCTAGCAATGCAGTGCATAAAATGTGGTGAGTAATTGACTCAAAGAGAGACGAAGACAATAACTGAACAGTTTTGAACAAATTAATTTCTTCAAAAATGAAGGAGAGGCAAGAGAGAGAGAGAGAGAGAGAGCTATATTTATTTTTTATTTTTTTCACTTTCACTTTCACTTAGCTAGTGAATGCTGCTAGCTAGTTTAGCCTACTCAAACACCTGGATCAAACAGAGAGGGGTGGTAAGTTAGCTAGCTGGCTATGGCTATCCAACACTGGAACTCTTCCAAGTCAAGGTAAGGTTTTGGTTTTATTAATTTATTGCCACCGGGCCCGCCGGTGTAACTGCTAAACTGCTTGCTAACTGTACATTGCACTGCATGATTGTAGCGGATTTACTAACGTGTGAGTTCTAGTAGCTATGTTGACTGACATTAGCTAATATGGTGACAACGATGTAGGCTGTGTGTAGCGGTTATAATATGAAGGTTTGACTTGGAATTTTTTTTTGTCTGGTCACAGACAGCTGATGTGTTGTACACTGAAGCCAACAAGCAAAGGGAAAAGGTGAGAGGAGGAGCGCACTTAAATGCAAGAAGGAATTAACAAGCAAAGTGATCATGCTGTTTGTATGTGGCTGCAATGAAAGTGAACTGTGTTTGCGTGTGGTCAGGGGTGTATTCATTCTGACGATTCTGTTGAAAAAACGTTTCTTAAATGGAAGTAAATGGAATGAAACAGGGATAAACATACTTGAATTTGTCCAATAGAAACTCTCGTTTGCAGCTGTGGGACTATTGATTACATTAAAGATCAGCTAGATCACATGTCAAACTCTTTCCAAAGAGGGCAGAGTGTCTGTGCGTTTTTGCTCCACTCTTGTAATTTATTGATGAATTAAGATCACTAATTAGTAAGGAGCTCCTTGCACCTGGTTTTCTGGGTCTTAATTGAAAGGAAACACCAAAAGCCCGCTGACACTTGGCCCTCCATGGAATGAGTTTGATACCCCTGAGCTAGATACAGACAAGCGTTTGCAAGGCGTTATTGAATGTGCCACTGTCTGTCTGTCACCTTGATTACTCAAAATGTTTATCTCAACCTGTGTGCCTACTTTAACGTTCATTCATAGGCTAGTTTGTAGCAACCTCATGATGGGTATAGGGAAAATTAGAGTATCATGTAGTAGCCTAAACCTATCGACGTTGAGCTGGGCGAATGGAATATGAGTGACAGTCATCCAATATGCTATAACAGAAATAAGGCCATGCTCATTAAACGTCACCTACCGCCACTGGTCTAAACATACTGTAGTCTTAGTGCTACTGGGTGGGAGCACAGCAGAGCCTCCAGTCACAGCCCTGTCTATCTGCTGCTGTCGTTGGAGCGAGGCAGGGAGAAGAGTGGCTCTTCAGTACTGGCTGTATTATTTCTGTTGGCTCACCTCCATGCTGTCTGTCTGAAGGTTTCACCTGACAGGGACTGCACTGTCTGGGTCTGAGAGACGGTGCTAAGATTCCTTAACATGACCAGCATGCTGTCTGTTGCCTTATTCTGCAGATGGATACCTGACCTAAAAGAGGAGCTGTGAGTTTGGATGAAATAATGCACTGGTTCTGACTTTGAGTATCAGTCAGACTGATACACAAATCTCTCTGTCGCTGTCTCCTCAAATAATGTTTTTCCTTTCTGGACATAAACCCGTCATTACATCCTATTTACAAAAGAACAGAAGCATTATTCCAAGCTAATGCGTCTTTTAAATGAAACTTCCACTGCTTTGTAAACCTAGCTCCTAGTGTAAACAGAGACTGATTAAGACTGTGTTACCGACGCTGCAACCAGTTGGGTTCTGAACCGGAGACTGTTGAGAAGTGCTAAAAGTCCCAGCACAGTTTAGATCCTCCCCATCTCTCTCTCCTCCTCTCTTTCTCCAGCTCAGTAATCTATTCACCCCATTGAAGATGGAGAGAGAGAGAGAGAGAGAGATGGCGGTGAAAGACATGAGCAGCAGAATGAGTTGAAATTTGCCCCTGCTCCAAAGGGACACGTTTCTCTGAGTGCTGCCAGGTAGAGATAGAGCAGAGAGAAGAAAGAGGATGGAGGTAGGATGTCCTCTCCTCCCCTTTTCATTGTTAGCCCTGACACTTGGCAGCGATGGCTGAGGGGTTTGGATGGCACAGTGTTTTTTCAGCCAGCAGTGAGAAAAATAAGGTCATCGTAATAAAGAGAAGAGGAGAAAGAAGGCGTTTATTCTCTGTTTGAAAGGCTTGTTGAAGGTTGGTAAGGTCAAAACCTGAAAGGAACAAATACTGGCTGGACAGACTGATCAGCTGACCTAACTGATGGTGATGATGAAGGGGATTTCAGTTGAAGTATTGGATTAGAGGGTTGAGGTCTATAAAACATTACAGCTTCTTGCAGGAGTCTGCAGCCATTCCCTGCTCTACACATGGGTGATTGCTAGGAGGGGTAAAAGGCCAGAATAAGGAGTGGTACAGGGTAGGGCCAGTGTTATAAAAGAATGCCATGCATTATTTCTTAATGGCTGTACCCATGCTATCCCTGGAAACCTCTCAACACATTCTCATGTTCAGTCAAACATACTGAAAGCCCTTAAGGGTGTATGTTCTAAGTATGTCAGACCTCTGGGGACAATGTCCCCCTGTGCATTGGTCAAAGCTGAAGAAAGGAAGCATGTCTCTAGTGTTTCATATATTGTATCATTTCCTGTCATAATAGATGGAGATGAATATCTAAGATAGTCCAACAGAGTTGTTTCAGCCCTGTAGTACACTCAGTTCCCTTCTCTTTTTCGCTCTCATTTCCCCTCTACTCTCCCTCATTCACTGGCGGGCCGGGAATGCTGCGGTTACCATGGACCCCTGCCAGAGGTGCAGAGATTCCTGAGGCGTTTATGAGCGACGGTCCAGTCTGGCCTGGTTCTGACAGACTGCTACTCTTCCTCTCTTCCTCTCTCCCTCTCTCTTTCTCTTTCTGTTAGTATAGCAGTGATGGAGCCCTCACACACTCTCAGATCCACTTAGGGGACGGAGAGGACATGCTGTGAGATGCTGGTTAGGATCATTCGTCTTTTTCTCAAAGAGCTTTTTTTGCAAACTGGAATTCCTTTCTCATGGCTGCACCTGACAGAGCAGAAATCTGACCCGCTCGTAACAGTACAGCCAGGTTCAACAGCTCTGCACAGTGTTCAACAGCTCTGCACAGTGTTTAACAGCTCTGCACAGTGTTCCATAGAGCTGCACAGTGTTCCATAGTGTTCCATAGAGCTGCACAGTGTTTCATAGAGCTACACAGTAGAAGGGTTCCCTTACAATGGGAAAGAGCATGTCAGCGCCAGGCAGCTAGCTACCGTCCTCTGTGAATGTGTCTGAAGGACAGACGAAGGGAGGAGATGCATCATCACCCTATAAAAGACTATCAACACCCATCGTCTGCACTGTGCATGCAGTAGTTGAATGTTAACGTTGTGAATATAATATTTTGTTATCTAGTGTGTGTGTGTGTGTGTGTGTGTGTGTGTGTGTGTGTGGGGGGGGGGGTGTGGGTGTGTGTGTGTGTGTGTGCTCTCCAGACTACTGTCTTTTAAACTTTTAAACTGGGAAGTCGTTCCACCAAGCCTGACTGATAGGGTTTTATATGAGTCAGTCATGGCAGAGATAGGGATTATCATTGAACCCTGTCGCTATGAAAGCAGCCAAGGAGTCCCACGTCTCAATTATGATAACTCGCCCCCTCGCTCCCTTTCCACCCTCATCCACCCGCAGAAATATGGTAAAAGGCTTTAGTGCTGAAATTGTACTAAGTTACTTTCATTTTCCACTTGCTTCAGCATCTCATCATCTCACCACCAAGTGATGTCATTTATAATTATAAAGATTTCATAAAGATTATAAGTGAAATACTTTTTACGAGACCTTTATGTTAAGACCATTTTTATGTAGAAGGGAGTGTAATGATTTGAACATGATTGTCCTAAATTGTTACTTGTGATTTTTACAGCTTTCATGAGTAGTTTAACAGGCTGCTGATAAAACAGCAGTCTGCTAAGTCAAGGACCTTGTTCCTATTAAACTCTACCAATTATATTATACTCCCTCAAAAATGACCTAGAGACTTCAGTTAAATTATCACCTTCATAAAGTCCTAAAAAGGGTTGAAGACCCTTTCAGATACAATGGCGCCGGAGGAGATGGCTGCCGTTATACGGCCTCCTAACCAATTATGCTATTGTGTGTGTTTTTTCACGTTATTTGTAACTTATTTTCTACATAATGTTTCTGCCACTGAAAAGAGCTTCTGGATATCAGAACAGAGATTACTCACATCGTACTGGACAAAGATTTTTTTTTTACCGAGTCGGACACGAAGGATTTACTTCAGACACCCGACAAGGCCCAAATCCCAGTCATTTGCATGAGAAAAAGACAGAGATACCTGGGACGCAGGTCGGGGTGCCTTGTAAGGATCTGACGGCGAGTGGGTAATCTGTCTCTACCATCAGTCCTATTAGCCAACTTGCATTCACTGGAAAACAAACTGGATGATCTACGGTCGAGACTATCCTACCAACGGGACATTAAAAACTGTAATATCTTATGTCTCACCAATTCGCGGCTGAACAACGACATGGATAACATACAGCTAGCGGGTTTCACGCTGCATCAGCAAGAACAGCTGCCTCCGGTAAGACAAGAGGTGGCGGTCTGTGTATATTTGTAAACAACAGCTGGTGCATGAAATGTAATATTAAGTCTCAAGGTTTTGCTCGCCTGAGGTAGAGTGTCTCATGATAAGCTGTAGAACACACTATTTACCAAGAGGCGGCGCTCCTAGTTGCCTGGGACTATAATGCAGGGAAACATAAATCCGTTTTACCTCATTTCTACCAGCATGTTAAATGTGCAACCAGAGGGAAAAAAAACTCTACACCACCTTTACTTCACACACAGAGACACATAAAAAGCTCTACTTCACCCTACATTTGGTAAATCTGACTGTAATTCTATGCTACTGGTTTCTGCTTACAAGAAAAAACTAAAGCAGAAAGCACCAGTGACCCAGTCAATAAAGAAGTGGTCAGATGACGCAGATGCTAAGCTACAGGACTGTTTTGCTAGCACAGACTCTTCCGATGGGATTGAGGAGTACATCACATCAGTCACTGGCTTCATCAATAAGTGCAATGATGACGTCGTCCCCACAGTAACCGTACGTACATACCCCAACCAGAAGGCATGGATTACAGGCAACATCCGCACTGAGCTAAAGGGTAGAGCTGCCGCTTTCAAGGAGCGGACGCTTATAATAAATTCTGCTATGCCCTCCGACGAACCATCAAACAGGCAAAGCGTCAATACAAGATTAAGATTGAATCCTACTACACCGGCTCCGACGCTCGTCGGATGTGGCAGGGCTTGCAAACTATTACAGAATACAAAGGGAAGCACAGCCGCGAGCTGCCCAGTGACCCGAGCCTACCAGACGAGCTAAATTACTTCTATGCTTGCTTCGAGGCTAGCAACACTAAAGCATACATGAGAGCATCAGCTGTTCCGAATGACTGTGTGATCATTCACAAGCCTGCAGGGCCAGACGAATTACCAGGACGTGTACTCCGAGCATGCACTGACCAATTGGCAAGTGTCTTCACTGACATTTTCAACCTCTCCCTGACCGAAACTGTAATACCAACATGTTTCAAGCAGACCACCATAGTCTCCGTGCCCAAGAACGCTAAGGTAAACTGCCTAAATGACTACCGACCCGTAGCACTCACGTCTGTAGCCATGAAGTGCTTTGAAAGGCTGGTCATGGCTCACATCAACACCATTATCCCATTATCCCAGAAACCCTAGAACCACTCCAATTTGCAAACCGCTCCAACAGATCCACAGATGATGCAATCTCTATTGCATTCCACACTGTCCTTTCCCACCTGGACAAAAGGAACACCTACGTGAGATTGCTATTCATTGATTACAGCTCAGTGTTCAACACCATGGTACCCTCAAAGCTCATCACTAAGCTAAGGACCATGGGATTAACCACTTTCCTCTGCAACTGGATCCTGGACTTCCTGACGGGCTGCGGGCTCCAGGTGGTAAGGGTAGGTAACAACACATCTGCCACACTGATCCTCAACACGGGGGCCCCTCAGGGGTGCGTGCTCAGTCCCCTCCCGTTCCCCCTGTTCACCCATGACTGCATGGCCAGGCACGACTCCAACACCATGATTAAGTTTGCCGATGACACAACAGTGGTAGGCCTCATCACAATGATGAGACAGCCTATAGGGAGGAGGTCAGAGACTTTGCCGAGTGGTGCCAGGATAACAACCTCTCCCTCAATGTGATCAAGACAAAGGAGATGATTGTGGACTACAGGAAAAGGAGGAACGAGCACGCCCCTATTCTCATTTTACCTATCTATTTTTTACTTAACTCTTATTCGTCTTAAAACTGCATTGTTGGGTAAGGGTTTGTAAGTAAGCAGTTCACTGTAAGGTCAACACCTGTTGTATGCGGTGCATGTGACAAATAACATTTCATTTGATTTGACTGAGAGGGAGAACGAGACAAAGAATGAGTGTGAAAGAGAAAGGGAGAAAGGGAGAAAGGGAGAAAGAGGATAACTGTTTGGGAGATATAGGGCAGATGATGATAGAGGGCGAGTAAGGGAGAGCGAGGATGAAGATATAGGGCGAGAAAGGGAGAGGATGAGGACTAGAGGTCTTCATGGGTCCAACAGATCTGATATTTCAAGATCCAACACGAGAGCGGGTTCAAATCCTAAATTCGAACTTTTGTCTCGGATCTGGGTCTGATATAATTGCCACGAGTCTCAGGTATGTGCAATTAAAATATATTTACAGATTGGAGCCGATTGGACCCGTTCTCTGTTAATTTAATGTGTGTGAGTCAATGAGAAATGCGTGACCTTGTTATCTGTCAGCCAGTTACAACTCAATAAAACTTGTAGCTTATGTCCAGCTGAAACTGGTTCTGGCTACTTATGACATGTGCGCCTGGTGTTGAGGAGAGAGAGAGAGCGAGTGGAAGGAGCCTTGGCCTAATCTACTGTTGATTGCGAAAATTGAGGCCTTTTTCATGTAAGTAAAATTAAAGTTAGAGGAGAAAGAGTATAGTGAAAAGAATCTGACAAGGGGACTGTCCTCTGGGACAACGTTTAATATTGTACTGGACAAAGATGAGAAGAACGTTGGCACGGCCAAATGGACTGTGTGTGCAACTCGCTAATCAGGTTTGATGCAATTTTCTAACTTTTATGTATTTATTTTTGTATTTATTTTAATTTGTTTCATCGTTATTATTATTATTGTATATCATTATTATTATTGTAGACCTATTTAAGAATCTACGCCATTTCTTTATATATGCAAAAAGTGTTTTGTTTCATTGTGTTGATACATTTTCGTTGGCTAAGTTTGAACTGTCTTTTTAATTTTGTGCTATATTTAGTTGAAGATTAAAAATAGGCCTATTGTGTCTATGGATATCTGGAAGTCTATTGGTATCTGCTAGCATGCTAGTAGATACCCATAGACTTCATGTCATTGCGCTAACGCTAGTTAGCATTTGCTCGCAATACTACCTCTAACTTCCTTCACACTGGACACAAGACATACAAATGGTATCCACGAGTTCATCTGCCTCTGGGGAAGTAGATCATGGTTTCCATTGATCATCCTTGAGATGTTTCTACAACTTGATTAGAGTCCACCTGTCGTAAATTCAATTGATTGGACATGATTTGGAAAGGCACACAACTGTCTATAAAAAGGTCCCATAGTTGACAGTGCATGTCAGAGCAAAAACCAAGCCATGAGGTCGAAGGAATTGTCCGTAGAGCTTCGAGACAGGATTGTGTCGAGGCACAGATCTGGGGAAGGATACCAAAACATTTCTGCAGCATTGAAAGTCCAAGAACACAGTGCCATTCTTAAATGGAAGAAGTTTGTAACCACTGAGACTCTAGAGCTGGCTGCCAGGCCAAACTGAGCAATTGGGGAAGATGGGCCTTGGTCAGGGAGGAGACCAAGAACCCAGTGGTTACTCTGACAGAGCTCTAGAGTTCCTCTGTGGAGATGGGAGAACCTTCCAGAAGGACAACCATCACTGCAGCACTCCACCAATCAGGCCTTTATGGTAGAGTGGCCAGACGAAAGCCACTACTCAGTACAAGGCACATGACAGCCCTCTTGGAGTTTGCCAAAAGTCACTTAAAGACTCTCAGACCATGAGAAACAAGATTCTCTGGTCTGATGAAACCAAGATTGAACTCTTTGGCCTGAATGCCAAGCGTCACGTCTGGAGGAAACCTGGCACCATCCCTACGGTGAAGCAAGGCTGTAACGTAACAAAATGTGGAAAAAGTCAAGGGGTCTGAATATTTTCCGAATGCACTGTATAATGCTTATCTTTATAAAAAAAGAATAATAACAAATTATCCTCCCTCTGTATGACTATATCTGTATAGCAGTAGTAGCCTATCTGATAAGTGTAAAGAAATGAATGTCATGTCGGGATATCTGTATCTTTCTCTCGGTTGCTCTAGGGCTAGGCCTATTTCTCTTCCTTTATATGTTCAATATGAATATTATACAGTGGATGTCTAGGCCTATATGCCTGTAATGCCCTGATGCATTTAGGGCTCAAACCTCTGACAGCTAAACCATGTGGTGGACAATTATTGTTTTAGGATAGTAAAAAACAATAAAACAATAGGCTATAAAGTTTTTAATATGCTACACATCGAAACAATGAATATAATTTTTTTTTGTTATAGGCAGTTTTTAAGGACACGTAACTGTGGGTCACTTAGCCAATATCGCTCGTTTATTGATGGCTCTGGCAGCGCCGGTCGGAGGTTTCTTTCTTTTTTTTCTCTCGGATCCGAGCCGGCTGTTCTCGGGTGCATTCGGAACGGGTCTCAGTTTTATAAAAATGTATTTATGCATATCAGGTGGGGTGGGAAAGCCACTAATTCATTTCGGAACCGGTCCAACTTTTTGGCCCCGGTGAATACCTCTTGTGTGAACTCTTCAGTAGTGTTCTTCATCTTCCCACTCCTGTATTGTTTCGATTAGAGTTGCTCTCCAACGGTTTGTATGACAGCTGGATCCTGTAATTCCCCATCTCTCAAACCTACACTCACTATGCAGACACACACTCACACTGTCTCACACACTCACACTGTCTCACACACTCACACTGTCTCAAACACTCACATATGGACACGTTACCACATACTCACACCCTCTCACTAATCCACATTCACACACCTTGTCCTACTTACGGTATGAAACACATGCTATCACATTCTCTCACTCAGAGACACATGCATGTGCACAGAAGCACTCACACTCACTCCCTTTATCTGTACCTGGATGTCACTATGTTTGATTTAGCTCTCTTGCCTCACCAGTTCCTGGGCCAGATGTCAGTGTGAGGGATAATATACTGTTTATCCATTCTGCTTTACTACACCCCACTCTTATACGCCTAGGGACCCAGGTCTCTCCCAGCCATGACCTTTGGGCCTCCTCCAGAACAAAACACATACTGCCAGACGCATCAGGAGGACACACACACATGCACGCACGCACGCACGCACGCACGCACGCACACACACACACGCATACAGGGTAGGAGGCAGGGTGAATGAGAGCATTCTTCCTCAATGGTTCCTATAGTAGTGTAGCGCTGGCCTCTGTTCTCAGATCAGAGCTATCAGCTCATGTAGCCAGATGTGCACGCAGACAGACCTCTAATCTTACACAGCAAAAGGAGGTTTTCTATCTCTCCTCCTCCCACCTCCCTGTCCCAGACAGGAGCTGCTCCTCCTGCCCCCTCTACCTTCCTCTACCTCAGCCCCCCCATCCCCAGAGGATGATGCATCTCAACACAGGGCAGCCTAATTTCCCTCCCCTCCCCTCCCCTCCCCCTTCTCCCTCCCTCCTCACTAAGCCCTTGCTTATTATTTCCCATCAGCCTGGTCTGTGGGTAGGGTACCCATCCTGAAGTGAAGTCCCACTGCTGAGAATCGCTCCAAGGCACTCTCATAAATAATAATGACTATAATGAATACAGAAACAATGAGCTCTGCTTCCCTCTCCCCTCACTTTCCCTCTGACGTTTGAGTACTGAATACAGTGCCTCCCTCTGACCTTTGAGTACTGACTACAGTACCTCCCTCTGACCTCTGAGTACTGACTACAGTACCTTCCTCTGACATCTGAGTACTGAATACAGTACCTCCCTCTGACCTCTGAGTACTGACTACAGTACCCCCCTCTGACCTCTGAGTACTGACTACAGTACCCCCCTCTGACCTCTGAGTACTGACTACAGTACCTCCCTCTGACCTCTGAGTACTGACTACAGTACCTCCCTCTGACCTCTGAGTACTGACTACAGTACCTCCCTCTGACCGCTGAGTACTGAATACAGTACCTCCCTCTGACCTCTGACTACAGTACCTCCCTCTGACCTCTGAGTACTGACTACAGTACCCCCCTCTGACCTCTGAGTACTGACTACAGTACCTCCCTCTGACCTCTGAGTACTGACTACAGTACCTCCCTCTGACCTCTGAGTACTGACTACAGTACCTCCCTCTGACCACTGAGTACTGACTACAGTACCTCCCTCTGACCTCTGACTACAGTACCCCCCTCTGACCTCTGAGTACTGACTACAGTACCTCCCTCTGACCTCTGAGTACTGACTACAGTACCTCCCTCTGACCTCTGAGTACTGACTACAGTACCTCCGTCTGACCGCTGAGTACTGACTACAGTACCTCCCTCTGACCTCTGACTACAGTACCTCCCTCTGACCTCTGAGTACTGACTACAGTACCCCCCTCTGACCTCTGAGTACTGACTACAGTACCTCCCTCTGACCTCTGAGTACTGACTACAGTACCTCCCTCTGACCTCTGAGTACTGACTACAGTACCTCCCTCTGACCGCTGAGTACTGACTACAGTACCTCCCTCTGACCTCTGACTACAGTACCTCCCTCTGACCTCTGAGTACTGACTACAGTACCTCCCTCTGACCTCTGAGTACTGACTACAGTACCTCCCTCTGACCTTTGAGTACTGACTACAGTGCCTCCCTCTGACATCTGACTACTGACTACAGTACCTCCCTCTGACCTCTGACTAGAGATGTACAGTGGAGCAGACAGAGTACGTTTTGGCCCAATGATTTATGAAGTCTCTGTACGTGTGTCACAGGCACAGTACTGTCTCTGGAGTGGAGAGTAGAGCTGGACGTGTTTTCATGGGACCACTCACCCAGCCTGCACATTATTTAGACCTTACACACAGTTACAGTTAGCAGCCAGAAAACACCCCTTTAAATGCAAGTCTCTTATTACTCATAAATTAAGGGGATTTTCTCTGGTGATCATGTTTGTGTCCAATGAAATAATGACATTTTACCCAATCCTCTACTCTGCTATGATGATTTCATAGAACCAGTGTGCCATAGAACCGTCCAACATGTCCTCCCCTGCTGGGCCCCTGAGGGTGAGCTGAACCCTGTTGACCCTGAGCTGTGATCACACAAGCCTTTTTATTAGCTGCTGAGAGAACAGCAATTGATGACTCTGGATCGCTCTTTTGGATTTATTTTGTTTGTCGTTTTATTACAGTAAAGACCATGATAGTTCTGCCATTTTTCTTCTTTTCCATTTTGATCTGCCTCCTCTGTCGTCCCTCTTTCCTGATCCTCTTCCACTCTCCTGCATGGGAACCTCCGATCTGTGTGTGTGTGTGTCCTTTATCCCTGCATGTCTTCACATACACAACTCTGTCTGAAGGCATGTTGTGTTCAAGTGCCTTTCAGAGATAAGACTCTCATCATTCTGCCTGCTGGGAAAATAAGTGAACAGGGAAGGGGCAAAGACACAAATAGAATCCTCCTTCATTCTCTCCCTCAGCCCTGTTCTTCTTTCACTCTCATTCAGTTTCCCTGCCTCCATTTCTTTCTGTTTCTTCCTGTGTTGGTGGTACAGCGTATTGAGAAAGCAGGCATGTGTCTCGGTCATGCTGTTTTTGAACCCCAGCTTTGGCCTTAGCTGTATTGCTGCCTGGCCCTGGGACTGGCCCTGGACTGGCACTGGCACTGGGGCTGGCACTGGGACTGGCACTGGGGCTGAGAATGGATGTCAGAGATACGTTAGAGCACTTCATCACTACAGCATTGTCTCTACAGCTCTGGCTGAGAGATGGGAGAGAAAGAGGGAGAGAAAGACACAGAGAGAGAGAGAAGGGGGTCCTCTCAGTCCTCTATTGGCCGTGGTGTAATTCAGCCAAGAAGCCTTTGAAAGCCCAAACCCCCACGTCTGCTATACGACTCTGAGAGCACTCATCACACGCATAATAAATTTGGCCTTTAAAAGAAACTACTCCCTCTTTTAGCCACAGTAAAACAATAACGACAGGGAGGGGTGCATGCATGCATGCGAGGAGGGCATTGGGTCTCTGTGTGTGTGTGTGTGTGTGTGTGTGTGTGTGTGTGTGTGTGTGTGTGTGTGTGTGTGTGTGTGTGTGTGTGTGTGTGTGTGTGTGTGTGTGTGTGTGTGTGTGTGTGTGTGTGTGTGTGTGTGTGTGTGTGTGTGTGTGTGCCTGCGTGCGTGTGACTTGTGAATTTATATTTAGTTTATTGGTGTCTGCGCCTTGTTTTATTTGCGCTTGTAGGATGCAGAGCAGTTTAGGTATCTAGACACACACGTGCGCACACACATGCACCCGCACGCTAGTGATGCGCGGGTTGACTCATAGGGTCATTAAATATTGTGTGGATGAAGGGCGGGTGGCTGGCGGGCGTGTTGAATGAAGAGAAAACAATAGCTTAAAAAATCCATAAATGTGTTATTCTTGTACAATTTATATCTATAGGCTACATTTAGGTTTTTCTTTCATTATTTTAGGCTATCTGGCATTACTGTATAATCCTACACGCCAACCACTTTTGGGAACTAGCACGCACACACACACGAGCGCACACACACAGACAGACAGCTCTGGCTCTTTTCCCTCCAGCTATTTAAGCGACCACATTGCAGCCTGCCACTGACGAAACACTCAATGACCCTAAACTGGAGATTTAACTCTGAGGAAGGCCCCATGTTGAACCAAGTAGCCCCTTCTCCAGTCCTCTCTCCTGAGCCACTGGCCCCAGCTCCCTCTCTCCCCAAGCCCTGTTCCCTCTTTCCCCAAGCCAATGCTCCCTCTCTCCCCAAGCCCTGCTCCCTCTCTCCCCAAGCCCTGCTCCCCCTTCCAAGCCCTGCTTCCTTTCTCTAAGCCCTGCTCCCTCTCTCCCCAAGCCCTGCTCCCTCTCTCCCCAAGCCCTGCTCCCTCTCCCTAAGCCCTGCTCCCTCTCTCCCCAAGCCCTGCTCCCTCTCTACCCAAGCCCTGCTCCCTCTCTCCCCAAGCCCTGCTCCCTCTCTCGCTAAGCCCTGCTCCCTCTCTCCCCAAGCCCAGCTCCTTCTCTTCCCAAGCCCTGCTCTCTCCCCCAGCCCTGCACTCCCCCCGCAGACCCCCTCTCCCCCAGCCCTGCTCCCTGCCTCCCTCTGTCCTGCTCTGGGTGCCTGTCCTCCCCTTATCATCCCTTAGAGCTCTATACAGAGTATGCACACTTATCTCCATTGGTGCAAAACACAAACAGCCTACTAACCCGGTGAGCAAGAGGGCTCTCTGTATTTCTGTCTGTCAAAGGAACCAGATGAGATACAGACCCACATGCCTCTCTAACACTGCCCAGACCCAGGCCCTGGCTGCTGGGTTCAGGAGAGAGGGAACTGGGGTAGCTGGTTCAGATAGGGGTGAGATAAAAGGTGTGGATGCATACATCTGTAGCACAAAGGACCATGGTGGAGTTGAGATGAGATGGGTGAGGCTTTCATCTAGGCTGATATCAGGGAGAGCAGCACATCACAGTAAGATAAGATAGCACTATACAACCATCCACACACACACACAGACACAAACACACACAAACACACACACACACACACACACACACACACACACACACACACACACACACACACACACACACACACACACACACACACACACACACACACACACACACACAAACAAAACAGTCTGAGTATTTGTTTTGGCTTACCCATTCATTAAAGCCAGGGAGGGGGAGTTGTGCCAGCTCAAGCATGCCTGCCTGTCTGGTCTCGCTCGCCTGGTACTGAAAGCTCAGGTCCTTTAAAGGTCATTTCACTGCTATTCTTCTCATAACACCATTGGATTCATTTCAACAAGCATGGTTACTCTTATGAAATACTGTATGTATTTATCTTACTATACCATAGTATTGTTACATTAATTCAGCATCCACGTTAGCCACCAATACAGGAGAGTGTGTTGTGATTACTATTGTAGTGACTACACCTACCTGCCAGTCTGTTTTATGTGTGTCCAAGCACAGCTGCTGCTTTAATATTATTTTTTAAAACTATTTTAATGATTTCTTATGTCTGTTCATAGCCTGAGAGCTGCACAAGTGTGTGTTTATTTCGGTTGAGGTGGAGAAGCTCCGGATATCCAAGGGTATACGTAGATAAGCCATTGAAATTCCAGCACGCAAAGAGAACAAAGTTGTGAATGTGTGTGTGTGTGCGTGTGTGTTTTTTCTTTTATGTGTGGCCATGCTTATCCCGCTCTTGTGTTTCTCCATGTGCTGCGGTCGGAGGGGAGACAGACAGGGGCCTGAGATCTCTGCCAACTCTACCTCTCGTTGAGCTGCTTTACTTCCTGTCTTTGACACTGTCTACTTCCATGATAACGACTCCTCAGATGTACATCAGATGTACATACTATTGAGCAATCTTGTCTTTTGCTCTCTCTTCCTCTGAGAGCGCAATAGACAGCCATGTGATTCTACCTAGGTAAAGGTCGAAAGTCATGTCCGTTTAAATCATTCACATTTGTTTGGTTAAAACAACAGGATAAATACACATGTAAGTAAAGTCCATTCCCCTTTTTTTTCTCATTTGTGTAATGTTGTCAGAGATCAGTCCTAGTGTTTGTTGTACTCTTTGATCAGTCCCGTTGGATGTTTGTTTAGCCTTGAAGGAGACAGATGTGTGGACCAAGACAGTGTTCCAATAACTGTTCGTCATTATAATTATCGGGGACTTGTTCACTTGTGGCTCAGCTCTATTGCTTCACTCATTGTACAAGGCTACCTTTAATTCATAAACCATCTCCATGAATGACTGCAGGTTGACGTTTATTGGGATGAATCTTGTCCTGGAGGCAGAATTTAGCAATTTCGCTAGATGTTCCAGCTGCAAAGTAAAATTAGTCGATATTGTAAAAATGTATGAAAACAAAAATGAGCTTTCTGGTCTTAATTTAAGGTTAGGGTAAGCATTAGGGTTAGCAGTGTGGTTAAATTTAGGGTTAGGTTTAAACTCTGATTTTCTGACTTTGTGGCTATGTCAGCTAGTGACCATTCTGCAGAGCTGCCTCCAGAACAAGATTCATGACGAAAAACGCTAACCTGCTGAATGACTCTCCACATAGTGTGTAAAGTGATCCCAGATTTAAATCTGAATTATTTCTCATTTGTGTACCTTGTTTGTGTAATTTCCAGTAACTGAGGTCTAGAATACTTAATTTATTGTTGAAGTGTAATCCCAGACCCAGGTCGTATCTCCCAGGGCCCCGCTGTCAGTCATCACAGCTGGGGTTAGCAGTGACATGAATTAGGTCAGATTTGACCCCCACTGGGTGTTTGGGACCTGTGTTAGCGTCTCATGTCTCTGCTGTGGTGTCGTGTTCCCATGTCCCCCTGTGTGAGTCAATCTCAGGTGAGTATGGGATCAGTGTCCCTCACACCACCACCCTGGATGCCATAGTCCAATCAGCTTTGATCCCGCCCCGCGGCCCCTGGAAGTAAGTGGGGTCTAATCCCCAGAAAGCCCTATAAGACACAGAGGAATGTCTGGCACACAGGAGACCATTCAACCAGGGATTACACAGAAAGCAGCTCAGTCTCATACAGCCATAACCGCGGTGTGTGTGCGTGTCCTTGCATGCGTGCAAGCGTCCAGGCATATGTGAGTGTATTTGAGTGACCTGAGCAGTGAGGGTGTTGATTCCTCAACACAGTTTTGTGCATGTAAAGAATCAGTGACCACACATCTGATAATAGCTTCCATCCCCTTGTTAACCCTTTATGGAACTAAACCTTAAGTGACAGAGAGTGTCTCCATCCACACACTGAGCCTGATAGTTCATCCATACCTGCTGTGCCAGTTGAAACGTAGAGCAGCTGTAGGGAAACGTTGTGGGAATGTTTCAGATGTTTTTTTAGGTGTCTATGGCCCAGAGGTGGAGAGCGGCCATACCACTGTCTCAGCACTCTGGCTTTTATTCTCTGTCATTCTCAACCCTTATAAGAGGTCAACTCTTGGACACTCAAGTATATAGTGGATTGATGGTTTCTCTGTGGATATTTTATTTTATTTAACCTTTATTTAACTGGTTCATGGATGTCCATATGGCGGTACTCCGCCTGTTCCTGTGTACTAGGAGGCTGGACACACGGGAACCAGCATATCATCATCTTCATCCCAATTTGCACACTATTCCCTATATATTGCACTACTTTTGACCAAGGCCCATGGGGTAGTGCACTGTAGGGACTAGGGTGCCATTTAGGATGCATCTCCAGTGTCTTCATGCAGAGTGCTCTGCTGTGTAGGGATCCCAGCCCAGACTCCCCTTCTGTATTCTACCCTTCAGCTACAGACAGCTCCCCTCTCCCTGCCCTGACCCATTCTGCAAAATGAGATGGCCTGCTGGGAACCTGTGTGTGTGTGTGTGTGTGTGTGTGTGTGTGTGTGTGTGTGTGTGTGTGTGTGTGTGTGTGTGTGTGTGTGTGTGTGTGTGTGTGTGTATGTGTGCGTGTGTGCGTGTGTGTGTGTGTGTGTGTGTGTGTGTGTGTGTGTGTGTGTGTGTGTGTTTGACATGCAGGCACGTGCATGTGTTTCTGCATGTAAGTGTGTGTGCGCAAGTGTGTGTTTCACCAGGCGAACAGTCGCACACGTGTGCATGACTGTGGAGATTGATGTAGAGATTTGGCCCAGAGCAGATGGTGAAAACAATGAGGCAGCAATCTGGAGCAGGACCATCAATCTGGAGCAGGACCATCAATCTGGAGCAGGACCATCAATCTGGACCAGAACCATGAGAGTGGAGGGAATTATGTTGATCCTGGCCCAGGTCCATGGAATTAAGAGTTTGTGTGCATGAGGGTGTGTGTGTATTCTCGAGTCTACAGTAAATGCTGACTAGTACGGGTTCCTTATATTGTCTAGTGGAAAAGGCATGTATCTTTATCCGTTTGTTTATATGTACCAAACGTTTCTTTTACATGCAGCTATTCCTTCCTGCGTTTTTATGTGTAATGGTTTCACAGTCGGCCCAAATAGACAGTGACGTTTTTATCTGTGAAGAGTATATAGGCCAACTAAATCAAGGCCTCTGAGACCCAGCTGTCTGAGCGCTGCAGTCTGTGTCTTTCTGAGTCAGGACCACAACAAAGAGCTTCTTCTGTTAACATATTGACTGGCTGTCTTACTGCCTTACTGCCTGGCACGCGGACACAACACTCTAATCATCCTGTGGTCCATGTCTGTCTTCCTTGGCCACATCCTCTGCTAGGGAATCAGGGAACCAGGGGACCTGGAGGACAGAGCTTTATACACAGCTCATCCATTAATGCTATTGTACCTGTCAACGTGTTGCCATCTGTAGTTCAATCTAAAAACTCCCACCCTGCTGGGAGACTTAGACATCAGCGTTATGTCTGCAACTACTGATGCGTGGTACTGAATTTGCAATAATACAGTGAATACAAGGTATTCTGAGACCAGTGAGTGCTGTGTGCCTGGCACTCTGTCTGGGCAATCTCTCTCTGCTCTGTCTAAACTTTAAAAAAGGAATGTTTCAAAAGGACTGGTGTTTTGGTTTTTTCACGATACTAAATCTTTTCTTTTTCCTGAGAGAACTGAGTTTCAGTGGAAATTCCACTGCGAGGCTAAAATCTCTGAGCAGTGCAATGGTCCAAGCTTTTATCGACAATAGAGAGATTTGGGGGCCGTGAGAGAAGTCCCATAGGAACATGCACATTTAAATAATAGCCAAGCGAATTAGGAAAATGGACAATGTTCTCTAAAAGGAGCTGAATCCTGAGGAAAATGAGGGCGAGCTTGGCCCCTCTCACCGTGCCCGTCTCTGCTGCTTCTTGTTCATTTATAGCACACTGGATTAAGGCAGGTTTACGGTTTGCTGTTGGAACAGAATATCGCCGAGGTGCGAGTTGGAATAGCTACGCCTGGCAACCGCTGCCTGGCTTGGGGAGCTGTGCAGTCACTATCATATAGTCAGTCAATACATTAGAACAAAACCTTGGTTGCCATGGGTACAGTTACGAGGTTGTCATAGGGGGCTCTTAATTATTTTGGTTGTTTCGGTGGGTGGTAATGGGAGGGAAGGGTGTTTTAAGCCTTTTTTAATACGGCTCGCTTGCCTTCATCTGCTCTCATGTACAGATCAGCTCCCCGTCCGTAGAAAAAACACAGTGCTATGGCCTGATGGAGCAACAACAGGCCCCAGAGCTACAACAAGTAATCAAACCAACCTCTGGGTTTTACTGTGGCATGTAAACGATGTGTGTTGGAGCTGATGTGTCATTCAAAGATTTAGGCCACAGGACATGGGTCCGGATGTTTAGCTGCAGGCCTGTTTCTCGCTTGGCTGGCGTTGTGGGCAGAGTCGAGGGCTGAGTCCCAAATGGCATCCTATTCCCTATAAGGTGCATTACTTTTGACCAGGGCCCATAGTAGTAGTGCACTACATAGGGAATTGGGTGGCATTTGGGGCTCAGCCCATGTCACATCTCCAGGGTAATGAGCCAGGCCAGAGTACATGGTTCACTGGCCAAGAATTCCCTCAGTATCTTGTTGTTGCAGGGTGTCTTGGTGCAGCAAACCACAGTGTGTGAAATAGCCTAGCTCACCACGGTTCTTACATGGGGTTTTAGATCAGTGTTCTTAGCTTGGAAGCAGATTTTTCATATTTCTCTTTTTCCTACTCTCACAGTTTTCTCTAGTATTCAAGCCAAGAGTGCAATGCAATACTTGCCTCTCACAGCACATGATTACTGTGTATATTTACTGTGTTGTCAAATCCAGCTACTCTATTCCTCAACTGGTGGAATTAAAAAAATATATGTATGCATCATAAACATGGACTTTACAGCTCATTGCAAAGTGTTAATACATAGTAATGCACAGTGTGGTTATTCCTGTGCCTGTGGAGAGTATGTGTATGTATGGAGGTCAGTAAGCAGGTATATTCCTGGGCCCAGTTGTTTTTGGAGCACTTGTTTGTCAGCCACTTGTGGCTGTGTGCTGTCTTAGAGGTGAGGGTTTTAATTGCTGTGGTGTGTCGGGACGGGACAGGAGGAGGTCACAGACGGTCCTCTCCCTGCCACTCTAAATACACAACAGAGGAGAGGAGGCGAGTGTGGTTTTACCCATGCACTGTCAGCAGCACAGCGCTCCTGGTTTGAGAGAAGCATTTCGACTGGGGTCACGAAACGGGGACATGAACGGATTTCTTTTTTATTGTTTTCCAGTGTTTTGTGTCTTAGTAAAAAAGTGATGGGTGGGAGTTGGTAACGTCAGCCTTTGCCTCATGTTTTTATTGGACATCTGTTACCTTCAAGCGGAGGAAATGTTTAAAAAGTGTCGGGCGGATTTGTGGTGCAGCCCATCACAACCGCATGCCGCCTCAAACCCAGCGTGCTTCACTTCCCGAGATATGCCTGATGCTAATTTTAGCCATTTAACACAGACCGCAGCGTTGTTTGTTTTCGCAGCACCAATATAATTGTTTCCATTTTGTCATAAACTAACAATCTAAACGGTTTTTTTGGAGGGGGGGGGGGGGGGTGAATCTTTCTTAAACCATGTTTAGCCTTGCATTTCCACATCTGTTTGTTATTTCAGAATACTTTTATTTTCTGTGGCTTGCTCTATGAACCCACCCAGTTGTTGTTGTGGGCATCAGGTATCATGTTGGTGAGATGAAACTTGCTGAGAGGACTGAAACAGTGCTGAAGCAGATGTGAGGAAAGGAAAGGGATATTTTGGACAGTGAAATAAATAAAGTGGTCAGGCAGCAAGAGAGGGAGGTACTGTAGTCAGTACTCAGAGGTCAGAGGGAGGTACTGTAGTCAGTACTCAGAGGTCAGAGGGAGGTACTGTAGTCAGTACTCAGAGGTCAGAGGGAGGTACTGTAGTCAGTACTCAGAGGTCAGAGGGAGGTACTGTAGTCAGTACTCAGAGGTCAGAGGGAGGTACTGTAGTCAGTACTCAGAGGTCAGAGGGAGGTACTGTAGTCAGTACTCAGAGGTCAGAGGGAGGTACTGTAGTCAGTACTCAGAGGTCAGAGGGAGGTACTGTAGTCAGTACTCAGAGGTCAGAGGGAGGTACTGTAGTCAGTACTCAGTGGTCAGAGGGAGGTACTGTAGTCAGTACTCAGTGGTCAGAGGCAGGTACTGTAGTCAGTACTCAGTGGTCAGAGGGAGGTAGTGTAGTCAGTACTCAGTGGTCAGAGGCAGGTACTGTAGTCGGTACTCAGAGGTCAGAGGGAGGTACTGTAGTCAGTAGTCAGATGTCAGAGGAAGGTACTGTAGTCAGTACTCAGAGGTCAGAGGGAGGTACTGTAGTCAGTACTCAGTGGTCAGAGGGAGGTACTGTAGTCAGTACTCAGTGGTCAGAGGGAGGTACTGTAGTCAGTACTCAGTGGTCAGAGGCAGGTACTGTAGTCAGTACTCAGTGGTCAGAGGGAGGTACTGTAGTCAGTACTCAGTGGTCAGAGGCAGGTACTGTAGTCGGTACTCAGAGGTCAGAGGGAGGTACTGTAGTCAGTAGTCAGATGTCAGAGGAAGGTACTGTAGTCAGTACTCAGAGGTCAGAGGGAGGTACTGTAGTCAGTACTCAAGGGTCAGAGGGAGGCACTGTATTCAGTACTCAAACGTCAGAGGGAAAGTGAGGGGAGAGGGAAGCAGAGCTCATTGTTTCTGTATTCATTATAGTCATTAGTATTTATGAGAGTGCCTTGGAGCGATTCTCAGCAGTGGGACTTCACTTCAGGATGGGTACCCTACCCACAGACCAGGCTGATGGGAAATAATAAGGGCTTAGAGAGGAGGGAGGGAGAAGGGGGAGGGGAGGGAGATTAGGCTGCCCTGTGTTGAGATGCATCATCCTCTGGGGATGGGGGGGCTGAGGTAGAGGAAGGTAGAGGGGCCAGGAGGAGCAGCTCCTGTCTGGGACAGGGAGGTGGGAGGAGGAGAGATAGAAAACCTCCTTTTGCTGTGTAAGATTAGAGGTCTGTTTGCGTGCACATCTGGCTACATGAGCTGATAGCTCTGATCTGAGAACAGAGGCCAGCGCTACACTACTATAGGAACCATTGAGGAAGAATGCTCTCATTCACCCTGCCTCCTGCCGTGTGTGTGTGTGTGTGTGTGTGTGCGTGCGTGCGTGCGTGCGTGCGTGCGTGCGTGCGTGTGCTCCGTATTATGGGACCACATGGACCTGGTCTTCTCTGTTGAGGAGCTGGTGTGGGTTAGTGCCACCTTGCTGAGTCTGTCGGTACCTGCTCTGTGGAGGCCAGTTAACAGCTCATCTGGAATCAGAACACACGGGTATGTTCAAGAACAAGAGGAAGACAATAGAATTCAGTCAGTAACTGCAGCCACACAGGTTACCCCACTACGCTGAGTGGCCATGCATGCCAAGTGTTTGTTAAATAATCCAGGGTGTCTGAGTCTGTTCTCAGATCCATTAGTGATGCAGGTCTAGCCTAGTGGAGGTGGAGGGAGGGAGGGTCTGACTGCAGACCAGGGCTCTCCTGTCTGTCTGCCTCCCGGCCTGCTGGTGTGTTGACTGATGAAGTGAGATGTGTCTGTAGGAGGTGAGAGCCCCTCCCACCCCTCCCTGACCCCCCACCACCCCAACCCTCACCTCAGAGTCCTACAGGCGACGTCTGGTTTCAGTTGCAGTTTGGCTGGCCCAACACCACTGCAGCAGGTCAGCTCACAACAGCCATAGCAGTGTGTGTTTGTGTGTGTAGCCAAATATGTGTGTGTAAAGACTCCCTCAGCTCCCCCCATCCTTACACCTGCCCACAGGAACCCAGTGGGTACTGCAGTGTGGGTCGCCGCACCACTGCAGGCTGAGGTCAGGGGTTGATGGGGTGTGGCAGTGCCTCTGCAAAAGGAAGGAAATAAGGAAGGCCGTCCCTCCCTCTCAGCCAATCACCTAATAAAAGTAAAGCTGGAATCCTGGGAAAGCACAATAAACACGGGTGCAGGGCAGGTTTGTGTTGGCCCATTGAGGTCCCAACGCAGCCTGGGAGATGGAAGGAGGGAGACACAGAGAGAACTGGATGATTATCACCCCAATTTGTTATCATATGTAATTTTAGGTCAAAATAATAGACTATGGAAACTGCTGGATATAAAGCATATTTATAGGATCAGAGGGTTGTCTAATAATAGTGCTTCTACAGAAGTGTCCATATCTTTGTCCACATGCAGCAGGGGTCTTTAGTCTTCCTGAAGGCTTAAGCAGCATTGTGACAGAGACAAACTCCCTGG
The DNA here is from genome assembly GCF_029448725.1 of Salvelinus fontinalis. NCBI lineage: Eukaryota > Metazoa > Chordata > Actinopteri > Salmoniformes > Salmonidae > Salvelinus > Salvelinus fontinalis. The sequence goes on along the minus strand of NC_074668.1, from coordinate 35,669,818 downwards.
CCTGGCTGGTCAGAAGCACCTGGTCACTAATGGTGTCGTAATGCTGAGCTCAGCTCTCTGAGCAGACAGAGATGGATCAGATCAGGAGCACTCCCCTCCCCTGCCCTGCCCCCGCCCTGCTCTCCATTCCCCCCCCCCCCCTGCTGCCCTCCCCTCCCCGGCCCAGCCCTTTGTTGACTGGATGGTCTGTGTGTCCACAGCTGCCCCCACTTCCTCAGACCCCATACCTCCCCATGGGAACCTCTAGCTCTAAGATAAACCAGTCTGATGAAACTCAAGCAAAAGGAGGAGGGGGGGCAGCCAGAGCCCCAGTCAGTGACATGTCACAGAGTTCATTCTCAGGTCTGACTGGTGAAATCACAGAGCTTCACTTCACGCCTCGTTTTTGATTCAACTCCAGCAAGGCCACCACTGAGACGAGATGTGTGTGAGCATAAAGTCAACCGTCAATCATTACAGACCATATGAAACAAAGAGACGCTTTAGCCATTGAAGTACCTCCACAAGACAGGCCTTCCTGGCAGAAACCAGCACAAGGACTGTGTATGTCTGCACAGTGCTACTTATCTTACATCCATATGAAAGAGTGAATAAATAAACCAGGGCAAATAATGAGCTGAGGAGAGGGAGCACGGATGGGCTCTGTAGAGAGAGGAAGGGGGAAACGTGCTCTCTGGGCTGACTGGGCACTCTGCAGGATGGTCTGGTTTGTTTTCACTGGTAGTATCACTGGAGGACTGACCTTGGACCATTAATAATGCTACAGGCAGAGGAGAGGAGAACAAAAAGAGTCTGTGGAAAATGACTACACACACACACGCAAACACACACGTGCACACATCAGCCTGCTGGTTGGTAAAACATTGTTCTCCTCTCTGAGTGTGATGGCTCCCAGCCCCTCGCCCTCTGACCGTGTGCTGGCAGGGGCCTCCTCCGGACTGCCACAGAGGGCCAGGGGCATGCTTAAAGGGTGGTGAAGGGGGTTATTTGGGTAAACCCAGTCACAGAGGGGGAACGTGTTATGCTTTTTGGAAGCTTGTCAGCAGAATGCCAAGACCCCCCTCCCCTGCTCCTACCGCCAATACTGTATGTACTTTATACTTCTTCATATGAGATAGACATTGAACACATATAAAGGAGTTATGAGTGAGACTCACCATTTATCTGCCCAACCATTTAAGCTTCCAGCCCTACTACTGTCTGTCTGTCTGTCTGTCTGTCTGTCTGTCTGTCTGTCTGTCTGTCTGTCTGTCTGTCTGTCTGTCTGTCTGTCTGTCTGTCCGTCCGTCCGTCCGTCCGTCCGTCCGTCCGTCCGTCCGTCCGTCCGTCCGTCCGTCCGTCCGTCCGTCCGTCTGTGCATCATACATTATTTCTGGGGCTATGTGAAAGTTGTGACACACACATAGGTTTTAGGTGACACTGCAGTGGTGTGACCTTCGCTCCTCTCCCTCTTTATCCTGAGAGGGTTGCACCAGGCAGGCCAGTGGGGAGGAAATGACTTGTCAGTGTGTTTGTAAACACTGGAAAACTCCCCTTGTGCTGTGCTGTGTGTCCTATCCTGTCAGCCCCAGAGCCTGGAACCAGACACAGAGACAGAGCTGATGTCAGGATGACCTCTACCCTCTCCTTTCTCCACAGGGGGCTCCTCTAATGAAGAGTTCTGATTCAATCACTGATTACGGCCCAGAGCAGCGCAGGGTCAAGGGCCAAACGCACTCGCAAGTCTCTTTGACCCCCTCTAGTGGGCCAATTAGCTGAGAGACACAGAGAAAGAGAGAGAGAGAGACAGAGAGAGAGAGAGAGAGAGAGAGACAGAGAGAGAGAGAGAGAGAGAGAGAGAGAGAGAGAGAGAGAGTGGACACGCTGAACCATGTCTGTCAGGGGCCAGTCATTAGCCCTGACATTATTACTATCTGCCCAAAGGAATGGATCACAATCAGCACATCTAAGTCAACACACACCCATCCCCGCACACACACACATGCACACACTCCCTGGTTAACAGACACTGTCTATGGGGATATAGAGGAGTATAGTTTTCTTGTTATCCTGTGATTTCTAAAACTTGAGACATGGAGAGACAGAGTGAATAGAAGAGAGAGTAAGAGAATGGAAGTTAGGCTGTTGGGGTGGGGGACGGTTGTCTGTGTGCAAAGCCAACAGAATGGTTTATACAATGTGTTTGAGTGTGGGTGGAGGAAACTTGGCACTTGAATGGTCTATAGTCTAGAGGAGAAAAGAGGTGCTGTCTGTCAGAGAAGAGGGGGACGCTGGGTTAGAGGTGCCTTCAGTGCGTTCTGGAGCAGGGGTATATTTTCAATTCCCGAGCCCATTTGAAATCGGACACAGCTATTATTATGAGCCGGTCTCCATAGGAAACTTCTATTGAGTCCCCCCCCCACCACACACACACACACACACACACACACACACACACACACACACACACACACACACACACACACACACACACACACACACACACACACACACACACACACACACGCACACACGCTCACACACTCACACACACACTCGCACACGCACAAGCTCACGCTCATGCACAAGCTCACGCTCATAGACAGACATGGAGCAGAACAGAGTGTGTTTAGTCCCTGATCGAAGTTCGCCACACATTTTACATTCTTACTGAAATGGAAGAAGACATGGCTCACAGCAGTTTTTCTTTACACATTCCTTTGAAAATACCAATACTTTACAGTCTCAGCTCTAACATTGTTTCATTTCCACATGCACTATTAGTAACCCGCTGAGAAAGCCTTTACAACCCAAAACATAGAAAAACTAAACCACAAAGGTTGAGGGAAAGTGACTGGAGCGGGATCCATTTACACAAAGCCTTTTCACACTGTTCTTTTCTCTTTCTCCTTCTCTCTCTTTATGCACATTGACTCTTTCTGTTAGTGCTCTCCTCTGTCCTCTCTCTCTCACTCTCACCAAACTCTAAACAGAACATAAACTCTCTGTACCGTGTCTCTGTCTGTGCTGTCTCCGACAAGCATCAATAGCGTGTAGGATATACTACAGTACGTGTGGCTGACTGTGAGTGTTTGACAGAGAGAGATTGAGTGAGCTCTTGGAGGACTATAATTGTCTCCTCTCCCTGCCCCTGAAAGGGTTGCAGGTGCTATTTCCAGGCTATGTTGGCCAGTGGCTTGCGTTTGGCTCCAGCCAGCTGACTCTGAGAGGAGAGGAGATGTTGGCTGTCCTCTAATGAGGTGCTAAGCCCAGGCTCTTGTTTTTGTCAGGAGCACCTGGGTCATACAGACAGAACCACACAGTCTAGGACTTCACAAAGGTCTGCCCATTCAAAACATCCCCAACCCGCAGGAACACAAACTCCCACACTTCATCAAATAAAGGAAAGACACAAAATCGAGCTCAGAGCTGAAATGGCTCATTCTCCTAATACAAGGCAGCTATTGTTTGTCTAACTCCCTCTCTCCCAGGCATTGTGTTTTTATACTCAATAAAAACATGCCAGAATGAAAGCAGTTTGTTGTGTGTGAATTTGATACAATTGCAGAGTATGATGTTTATGGGTGGGACTTTGGAGAGCAGAACTCATGCTGTGGGCCTTTCATGTCTGATCTGGCACCATCCCTTTCCATCCCTCTCCCCCGTGGCCCTCACCGGCTGGCTCTCTGCCCACCATGACTGTGGTGTTGGTGAGGTCACCTGATGGAGAGGGGCCCTGTCTCCTTACTGTCACAGGACACCAGAGAGTTATTGTACGGGGCTTTCAGAGCAAATGCCAAATAATTTGAAATGACAAGAGAATGTTGGCTCCACTGAGCATTCAGAAATTGAGTGAAAATACTTTGGAGGGGGGGGGGGTTCTTGTTTTCTTTTTCTGTTGATTGAGTTGTGTAATGAAGTTCTCTTGTCTGGAAGCCTCGCTGCTCATCAGTGCCATTTGCATGACTGACTATGTGCCTCATAACGGAATGACATCTGTATGACCTCACTGTGTGGTCCATCGATCTGACTCCACTTCATCCTCCTCTTCCTCTGCAGAGTCAGGAAACCAGCTGGTGGCTCAGGAGGCGGTGAGGAAGCCGTCTACTCTCCGCCGGCCACCTGCCCCGGCCCGCACAGGAACAGGGGAGCAGCTTTCCACCAGTAAGAACCAGGACCCTAACACTCTTACACAGTAAAATAACACCTGGAACCATATTTCTCTCTTGAATATCGTCAGACTCAGAACACCTGGGATTTCATTTCTCTCCTTTACACTGTTTCTGTTTTAATACTCAGGCCCCATGTTTTTCAAATTCCCTGAAGTACATTTTGGAAGCGCTTTTTGCAGATATCGATACTTGTCCACATATACTATCTGTCTCTTTCTCCGTTCTCCAGATTGCCTCAACTGTAGTCGAATCACAGCCCTGACAGATAGACTCAGCTCACTGGAGGCAAAGGTACAGGCGTGGACTCCTCTACTGAAGAATGTGCTGCAGTGAGAGACTACACAGTCTCTCATCATAAACAACAGTGTTGGAGTCCATTTGAAAGGCATTGGCGTTACTACCTACATTTCTCTCTTTCGCTCTCTTCACCATTTTATCCCACTAGGTCCAGGTGCTGTCCTCTCCCGCCTCCGCTTCTCACCGCCACCTACAGGGTAAAGGAGGATTGGCACGGGAATCTTCGTCACAGATGGTGGATCCACAAACCAAAGGAGCCCCTGGCGAGCAGGGACTCATAGGTATGTACAAGTCTCCTATGCCCATGTATGGGCAGGTTTGAGGAGCAACCATAATTGCCTATTATTTTGAGTGAAGTGGTTATGTTTGTTAATTGAGTAGGAAATCACTCTGCACATGCCATAATTCTTTCTCCGTTGCCTCTCTACCTGCTCTCCTCCCCTCATATCCTATTTCCTCTGTCGCTGAGAGAGAGACGTAGACACATACACACACACACACACACACACACACACACACACACACACACACACACACACACACACACACACACACACACACACACACACACACACACACACACACACACACACACACACACTATCATTTCCTCTATGACTAGTCAGAGTCCAGTTGTCTGCACTGCTCACTTTCAGGGTTCTGTGGGAGGGAGGGATGGTGTGTGGAAAGTGAACAGTTTAGGGCATGAAAGCCCTCTCCTTCCCTGGAGCTCAGCCTAGCCTTGGCTGCAGCTGAAAAGAGAGGGTGCTCTGCTGCTGTACTCTCAAAAGACCTTTCAATAGTGTATCAACTTCCATCCAATTACATTCAAATCTGTTTTAGCTAAAGGCTTCCAGGTTAAGATCATCACTGGCCTTCTAAGGCCTGTTGAAGAATGTAAATGCACCATTATGGGCACCCTAACCCACAGTCAATGTCTTACTAGTTTAGAGAGAGAATGACATTATCTGTTTGGTATAGGTGTTTAGTTTCCCTACAATATTAGAGCTATAATTTGGCTGAAATTTTCCCCCTGCATGGGTTTGGGTTTTAGTCTCCCATGACAAGCTGAGGGGTTTGTTCCTCACTGGCACCTCTGTGGCCCTAATTAACACCTCAGTGCTTAGTGTGTCAGCGAGCCTGTCTAATCCAGAGCACAGCTCAGCTGCTCTGCCACCTCCATCTAGTGACCCTTCACCTCAGGAAGCACTCAACCTCTAGTCCATTTCTCCACACAAGGCAATGGACGTCCCCTTTCTCTTCCTCTTTCCCTCGTCTGCTGTCTGACGTCTGTTTGTTTCCTCCCTAACACACAGGTCCACAGGGTGAAAGAGGCAGAGATGGTACCTCTGGACGAGATGGTAAGTTGGAGATGTTGTCAGCTCAATCATTACTTTTTTTTGTAACACAAACTCTTGTGGCTGTATCAGTATGGCTCCATGGTTACTGTCCACTGTCTTTGCTCAGGGAAGCCAGGGTCTCAGGGACTGCCGGGACCCAGGGGCGAGGCTGGGGTGAGGGGCCCCTCGGGGACCCCAGGACCAGTGGGTAAGATACTTACTGTAACTAGATGATGGCAGACTGTATGATTTAATTAAACAACTACTGATTTCACTGTGAGATTTCATAAGCCTCCAAATTTGTGACAGTCATTCCTTTTGGCTGAAGTATGATAATAACAGACCGTAATCAGTATGAATGAAAGCAGTTTCATAAATACCATATGAAGATAATTCCATGTTTACAGTTGATTAAGCAGGGTGCACAGATGTCAAACAAGACGTTGACACTGTTTGTCAATAAATGTGCATGTTGTAAAGATCATTGTGGGGACAGGGGGATTGTATGCGTACCCACCCACTTAACCCATTGTCTCTGACAAAACTATGACAATACTCTCTCTAGGCCAGCGCAAACAAGAACCCTGAGTGTGTGTTGCTCACTTTAAGACCTGAAACAATTGTGGAAAAGTCCCTCAGAACTATCTCAACAAACTGCAACAAACTGCATCATGACATCCTGCATCAGAGTGTTTGTCTTTCTGTGAAACCACTCGGCCATTCCACAAACCTATGCTGTAGTCCATGAAAAACACAGCTGTTCCTCAGTGGACAGCACGGTGATAACGTCGACTTTTCAAACATAAGACTTACTAAATACGGAGTTTGCTGATTCAGCATGGTTTCCAGCAGGCTGCCAAAATATTTGTCCTCAGACTGCACAAAACTCCCCTATGGCTCAGAACACTCGCTGTTGTTCCTGCATGCTGACCAACCAGAGTCCATCGTTCAACAACATAAAGTAAGCAAATATCTGTTGCTTATATTCAAGGCTAAATGGTTACGGACAAATAATAAATAACAGTCGTGAAACAAGAAATCCCTGGGCATCCCAGTGACAAGGCAGTTCCACGTTTAATGATAATAAAATACATAGTAATATAAGTTTGTCATAACGTGTTGTAGCTGGCGGCTGTGGTTCTGATTCCTCTCCGTGTGGAACATTTAGACAGTGTGTGTCCTTCCCTCTCTGAGGGATTTATGAACCCTGCTCTGTGCCTGCTGCTGCCGGGTAGACATGAGATGCAGAGCAAAAGTTAAACTACAAAACCCCTTTCTGAGAAGCACCATGTGAATCCAATCTGAAATGAACATGAGCTATGTATACAAGTCCTGTCTCCTTCTGCCTTCCATATGTATGCTGTGTTATTGTTTTCCCCATCTCCATTATATTATGTCTATTCTCAGAGTGCACTAGAGTTTCTATCCAAAACGATGTTCTCTCTCCACATGCACAATTCTTCCTGTCCGTTGCACGTAAGACAAATGTTACCATTGAACAGAATATGTTTGATGTAACAGGAAACCTGAGCGTTATGAGAGAGTGTTTGGGGGCGATAGGTCCAGGGGGGTAAGGTGTAGGAGTAAGGGAAAGTAATGAACTCAGGAGGGGTGACAACACAGTAAAGACAGATTCATGAAGACTCAGGGGGAGATTGAATCACATTAACAGGGCGCTGCTACTTTTCTGCAGGGAGGGAAGCAGTGTGAGGTTGGGGTTGGAGTGTGTGCAGCGCACAGAAAGGACATTTTTCCTGTATAGAAGAACTAGGATTCCCTAACACACACACATACACATGCAAAAGCACACACACATCTACTTACAAATTGACGCTGTTGCCCACATCCACTTCAGGGCCCCATTACTCTGCAGGAAGAATAGAGCCTTGTTTGCCCTAACATCATGGGAACACACAGACTCTGAACGTCATGCTAACACAGACTCTGGAGAGGCCACGTTGACTACCCAGCTGTGCTACTATACTGCTGATCAAGGGTCATGGTCCTTCAGGTGGGGTTGAGCTAGTGCAGAACCACAACGCAGTCAGTTATGCTCCGATGTTTACCAAAGCTAAGTGAAAATAAGTTAGTGAGGTGTCAAATCCAATCAATGCTGTAATAACACATTACAAATGAACCAATATTATGCCAAGTTATTCATAGTTGATAATACAATCATTGTAACACAATGATAGCTGTTGTCAGTTGCATCACCCTCCAGAGCATTATTCAAGGTCACAAGACAAGGAGATAGATTAATAGATGAGGGTTATGTGTGCGTGCGCTTTGGGGATGGGGAGGTCGGGGGTCATGTTGAGCACAGCATTACCTCAGGAAAGTGCAAACAATGAGGTCAGATGTTGTGGTTGGGAGGTGAAGCACTTTGTTTGGGTTTGTGGATGGAACAGCCCAATCCAGCTGGGCCACAGGGACAAGTCACATCTCAGCTTTTCTTTCTCGCCTCTTTTCAACAAAAGGAGAAGTCGTTGTGGGAGGGAGAGAGAAACATTGGCTGGCTTGTCGGGACAAGTTATGTATACACACACACACAGGTGCACAACCGCGCACGCTCCCACACTCCGGCTTGTGCAGATGCAGGCAGAATGTAATTTATTGCGCACTAGTCCGCTAATACGCTCCGGCTTTAATGGTGTTTATTTGAGCTTTCCCAAGTCTCCCTTTGAGCTCCCAGCACACGGCCATTAAGAGGCCTCCTCCTGTTAATTACAACAGAACACCAGTCAGTCTCTCAGCCCCCCTCTCCTGCTGCTGATGATATTAGCCTGCCTCACACAACCGCCAAGCACTGAAACTTAATACACCATGCAGCGCTTGCTGTCTCTCCCGCACTCTCCCTCCCTTTACATTCTCTACTATATATCTTATTGCTCTGTACCCATCACCTTTTTATAGGTTCACCAGCGTTCCCCTGCCATTGCTATGCATGCCAGGAAAGGCAACACAGAGTGAAACCTCTTCATCAAGGAATCACCTCTGGTGCCCTTTGAAATGATGAAAATACTCAATCAAAAATATATTGGTATACCAAAAGAGATGAAAAGTTTCTCTGTTCACCAATGCTGGTTCAACGTTGATTCTTGTTTTTGTCGCTGACTTTTCACCTACCTTTTCCGTCATTGTCATGCCAATGCTGTCCCTCAGCATAACAGTGTGGTGTATCTCCTCTCCCCCCCAGGACCCAAAGGTCTACCAGGTCTCCCAGGAGAGAGGGGTCTACTTGGGCTACCTGGACCTCCAGGACCCCCTGGACCCCCAGCCACTGCCAGTGCCCACATCCCAGAGCCAGACCGGGGTAAAGGGAGCACCACTACAACAGACAGCCATATCCAACACCACACACACTCCGTGCATCAGATTAACAGTAGTGTTATGGAACACCTCCCACTCAAATAATTTGTTTGTAATTATGATGTCATGTAGGACAATGTGCGTGCCTTACAGCCCTAATTGCTCTTTGTCACCATCGCTCATGCTCATCTGGGTCAATTTTCCATTCAGTGGGTTTGTATGAAAATGGTAGACCATTCTAGTGTAGTTGATGAGTTTTCACACCCCGGTATTATGGACTTGGAGATGTCCCAGAGGTGAAAAACCAGATGCATAGTCAGCCCCTGTCAGACAACCACCCTCACCCCTCCCCTTCTCACAATAGGTGGTCTTTTTCTGGGCCAAACCAGAGGAAGTGACCTCAGTCCACACAGAATCAATTTGCTATGAGTCCAAAATAAGTGGATCTGCAGAGGTTTACTGAGAGGTGTGGGCTGAGGATGCTACCTTCCTTTGGTCTTTAAATAGGTGAGAAATACCTGTTGATGCTCTCACTTCCACTGAAAATCACCATGTTCCCCATGTCTATTACATTACATAGAGTCATGTTGAACTTCTATTTGAGTTAGAAGAGAGAGATAGAGAGAGATGGAGAAATGGAGAGGATGGCTGAGGGAATAAATGTAAGGATATTAGAAAGAGACAAATGTATGCAATGTGTTTTAACAGGTACTCCCTCGCCCCTGTCATGTCTACCTGCCAAAAAGGCCTGAGAGGAAGGTGATTGAGTGGCGGTAGAGAGGGTCTGAGTCTGTGGAAGGGAAAATATATATAGAGAGAGAGAGATGGGGAGAGAGAGAGACAGAGGGAGGGGCGAAGACACAAACTGGGATAAGAACCTGTCCGTCGCTGATGTCACTCAACCATTTCCAGATGTGGAGCTGAAACAGGGGTTCATACAACCTCAATAAAGGTTGGCGCTCAGGCAATATGGGAAGGTATGAGGGCTGAATGGCTAAAATAGAGAGGAGGAAATGGGCTGCAGAGTGTAGGTTGTGTAGTTGAAAAGATGGAGAATTCTAGCTAAGTAAATCAGGGTTGGCATTGAGAATTCTGAGACTATGAGCCGTTTCTTTCAAATCAAAGTGAAAGCAGGGGTTCTGTGCTGAGCTTCCTTTGGAAAACACTGTCTTATTGGCTTCCCCGTATTGATCTGGAGGCTGGAATCTCCTGCAACAGAATGGGAATAAACCCTCCTATCTTCAGGTGGGACAGGGTCACAGGTAGAGAGGAGAGGATGTGTGAACCTAGCCATTTTAGAAGATCATAGACATTACAGATGTAGGACACTATTGTAAACCCAGGACATTGTGGGGTTGGAAGTAGAGGGACATAGACTCCCTGTCAGAGAAGGTGTTGAAGAACAGGAGCTAGAAATGAAGAGAAAAGGAAAGATTGTTTTAATAGAGACAGACAGGCAGACGGACCGAAGGATGGACTAGTGGGAGGGCAGAAGATCAGACGAACAGACAGAAAAACAGGCAGACACCTCAACTCCGCAGCTATTTTAAGCAGGGTTGTGTGAGACTGGAACAGAGTTTAGTGTGGCAGCTGGAGGAAGTGTCTTGTTGATAGGCCTTCTCCTCTTCTGTGGCACTCCATTAACACTGTGCTCCCTGTCAGCCCGAGACAACCCTTTAAAACCACACACTTCCACATCACTGGGACATTTCCTACCCTTTTTCCTCTCTCTTTCCCAACAGATGTAGAGCAGCTCAGAAGTGCTCCGTCAGCACAATGTCAATGGAGGTGACTCAAGTCATTCTTAAATAGTGAACCATGTATACTTGTAGGACATGAATTCCACATACACATGAGTGCAAACAATGTGATAATCATAATATGAAATTTAGCCATACATTTACCTATCTATGTAAAAGATGGGCCGTGTAATGGTGCTGAAAGAAGCGTGGACATTTGTGTGAGAGCATTGCCCCCTGTAGGCACCTGTCAGTAATGCAATTCAGTAAATGAAGCGCTCCATCAGTCCTCTTGCCATTGTCCTTTTTAACCACTCGCCTGTGTGCATGTCCTCTGTATTCCAGGTCAGGGCAAGTTGCTCCTCTCCAACACCTTCCCTGACCCACGAGGGGCTCCTGTTCAGGGCCCCCAAGGCCCTGCTGGACCTGCTGGTCAGTATCTCCGTCTCTCTGTCTTGGTCCCCAGCCAGAAAACATATTGGTTTCAATATCATGTCAGTGTAGTGATTCAATTGCATATTAATTTGGGTTCTCTTACCAGTTATGCCCCTGGATTAAATATAAGAATTAACAATAGTCTCCGTTCTCTGTCAGATTCACTGAAACACATCTCCCCTGTCCCCAACTCTCATCTTGAAATTCCTGATTTCCTCATTAGAGGAAGTTGGATTTGCTTCCTGTCTCTTAAATGTTGGATTGATTTGTTATTTGCCTGTCCCTCTTGCCTTAGTTTGCATCAACAGACGTTCAATCGAATTATGTGTCAAGATGAGCCTTTTTCATTCCCGTGTTTAAAGTGAGCTGTAAGAGGAGTGAGCTTGGGCCAGCTCCTATGATTGATCAGATGTTGGATAAGGCATATCTAGCATCCCTTCTATCATGACCAACCAAGGCAGATTTAAGTGTGTTCAATATAACATTGAAACAACCATGTCCGTATATGTAACGGTTTTCCCAGTCCAGTAATTCTTTACAGGCCTACAGTGGAGGTAGGAATAGGAAGACACAGTTGTTTGTATTCATCTGAAAAATGACTTCTTATTATTTGTTTTACTTTTTAACAGTGGTTTATGTCATAGTCCAAATACCTTTGCATAATCTGATTGTCTTATCTTGTTCCAACTGTTCCAAAACACACGTAACATGAAACCCTTTCCTATCAATTATCCATAATTAATATTTTTTTCTCTCCTTTATTTTGTATCCCCTTTCATTCTGAATTTGCCTTGTGTGTCTGATAATAACCTATCTTGGCCTATAAAGGCAACCTAACCTAAAAGCTGCTTATTACGTTGATGCTCACAGTACTTATGTGTCCCATCATACAGGTCCCCCAGGCCCCAAAGGCCCCATGGGACCCCCTGGTCCAGCAGGACAGAACGTAGGTGTTTGCTTTAGCACTACAGTAGGCAGTGTGTAATGGTGCAATAGAAATAATAATAATCATATGAGTGAGATTAGATCCACTTACTGCACACTTCTACAAATTATGTGTCTTTTTGAACATTTTCTCCGGTCTCTCTACAGGGGAAGTCGGGGACCCCTGGGATACACGGCCCGGTGGGGCCAAAAGGAGAACGTGGGGAGAGAGTGAGTACAATGCACAGGCCAGCCAGGGCCCAACCACACCTAATGTTTTCATTCTCTTTTTTCCATCCCCTGATAGAGAGACAAAACTCCTAACTTGCCTCTGGCTTCTTAGGGTCCTCTGGGATATCCAGGAGAGAGAGGATTCATAGGAGATCCGGTAAGCCACCTACTTCCTGTATAGCTGTGGCCTTAGTGTGAGAAAAACCGACACGTCACACCTGAATACACCATGGTAAACTATACAAACCAGCATTCTCACAAACTCAGAGAATGGGTTTCTTCTGCTGCTTTTTCAAAGGCAGTACTGTCATGCAATTGAAGTGATATCACAGGTGTGCCATTACTCTTTACTTAATGTTTCTATTTAGGGAGTACCAGGAGTCAAGGGAGAACCAGGAGAGAAAGGTCTGCCGGTAAGACTACAATATATGGGCTGTACACCACTGGGCTGCATAAGACCAAGAGGCAGGAGAGGAAATTGTGGCCCTTTCTCAATTAGTCTTTCTTTGATTCCTTGTGTCTTCTCTCCTTGCATCCATCAAAGCCATAGGAGGAGAAGGTCCAAGGGGAGGAACCTTGGAGTCTTCCCTTCCAATGGTGTTTGAGAAGGAAGCGATGATAGAGGATGCGAGAAATGTAGGGAAACGAATTGAGAAAGAGTCAATTTCCCCACATTGTACTTAAATTGTATAAATACTGTTTACTGTATAGACAATTATTGTGTCTGTCTAATCACTGCTTTTCCTTTGCATCTTTCTCATGTTACAAGAACAATCTAAATGTAAGTGATCTAAATGATTTTTGTCAGCAAGTCACCACTACGATCCATGTCCAATCACCACGTTTACATGCTTATCTTTGCGATTTCACTTTTTGATCAAGTTTACTGTTAGTATTGTTCTGCAAATGGTCCTGCATTTGTTTTGTTTTTTAAATACTTATTTACTTTATAGTATGTCAGTTTACTGCATGTGGGATTGTGGTTGCTGTTGTTTGTGTGTGTTCTGTTTCATGATGATTTTATGATTGTTGTGGTTTTTTGGTCCTTGGGGTGTGCTGTAGAATGCTGCCCCATGTTGAAAACACTGTCCTACTCCTGTCCGACCCTAAAGCTGTCTGACTCCCTCTGCAAGCTACTGTCTCCATGGCTACCTTTCACAGTCACATTCTGAGAATCTGACATTGGCATATACATACACACACACCTGCCTGCCGGTCCTACCTCACATGTGCTAAGTAATTTGCTGACTGAGGGAAAGATCATGGAATCTATAAGAATCTGTTGAGTGGCATGTAATATATAATTGTATTGAGGATCAATATTTCATCATGCCATGCTTTTACAAACCCTTCTATAAATTATGCAAAGGATGACATGTTCATATGTTAATTTAACTAGTGTACAACACATATTGTTTATACATAGTATAAATGTTATTATAAACTGGGTGGTTCGAGCCCTGAATGCTGATTGGCTGACAGCCGTGGTATATCAGACCGTATATCACAGGTATGACAAAACATTTTTACTGCTCTAATTACGTTGGTAACCAGTTTATAATAGCAATAAGGCACCTCAGGGGTTTGTGGTATATGGCCACTATACCACGGCTAAGGGCTGTATCCAGGCACTCCATGTTGCGTCGTGCTTAAGAACAGCCCTTAGCCGTGTTATATTGGCCATATACCACACCCCCTCGGGCCTTTTTGCTTAAGCATGTGTCGAATGTATATGCCAAATCACTCCATTTAGAGTTGTGGGAACAGTGGTGGTAGGTTAGTGCTGGGTGTGTGGGGTAGGGTGTTTTGGATTGGGGTTGGAAATGTGAGTGGATACAGCTATCCTCCAGTGTCCCACAATGCATGGCTGCATGCTCCCATCCTTAGTTACTGCACTGTTTGCCATTTCTCTTTTTGCTTGCCAAACTCATATGTAAACTCTGTGTTTAACTTTGTGTAATAACAAAAAAATTCAGCAATAACACAGGAACCAGGCAAGATTACTCTAAATTGTATCGCAAACCAAAAATATATTTCTTATCTCCTCAACGGTCTCACAATAGCCCCATTATCCGTTCTGCTCCCATCTGCTCCTCATCAATCAACCATGACATAGAGGAGCTTGTTATTGTAGAGCCATACAACCTGGAAAAACACAAACACACTGGACATTAGACATTGATATGATTTATAGATATACAGTACTGTAGCTTCAGGAAATCTTGCCTTTTGTTCCGTAGAGGTTTGTCTGCTACTCGTTAATCAGTTTATTTCTTGACCCAAGAGAAAAGTACTCAGGCGTCCACGCTAACAAAATCGTGTGCATGCGTTCTTTATCACTGTCACTGACATGATTGCTTGTGTCTGTGTTATCTTTGTGTTTTTATTTTCTATGTTTCATATTTTTTCTTAGGGGATGATTCATAAAGCCAGTAGGTCTTTCTTGAAAAGTAGATATTGATCTGTTTCTCATTTTAAACAGAAAAAAAAGACTAAAGACTTACTGGCTTTATGTGGTGAGCATATTTTAATACAGTGAGAGATGGATTGGCAGCTATTATGACCACAGCTATATTAAAAGTTATGTCGATACAATATACTAAGACTTCAGACTAAGACTTTACAAATGTTTTAGAAAATCACTCTTTTGTCATGCAACCCCTCTAAAATACTTGCCTGGTTGAATAGCTGCTCATCTTGATAAGTCCAGAGGGAATGTGGATGGCATGGTCAAACCTGAAGCCTTGGATAGTCTACTCCACTTTTGTTATGTCAACAACATAGGAATGTATTGGGATGTGCATGCTGTTTTTGCCCAGCATGGCAAAGACTGGCCTGGTATGGCAGCATGGCCAGAGAACGAGGGAGATCGAGAGATACAGGGGAGGGATGAGGTAAAGGGATGCGGGCTGGGTGCGTGGACTGGTTTTAACCTGCTAACTGCTGTAATGGATTGACAGAGAGAAAATGACTTGCACCTTGGCGGGCAATTTGTTTGGCTTGTGCTCCTTACCTTGACGGCTGTATCTATCTTCACAGGGGGACGGGATACATCAGATCAGAGAAGCGCTGAAGATCTTAGCCGAGAGGGTTTTAATCCTCGAGACTATGATCGGTATTCATGGTGAGTAGGAGGCGGGGTCAGCTTGAGGCAGCAGGGTCAGCTTGAAGCAGCAGGGTCAGCTTTAGGCAGGGGTCAGATGAGGCTGGATCTCACCCCACCCTCCACCACTCGTGGGACGTGGGACATGGGGTATGGACAGAGGTAGGCAGCCCCAGGACCAGGCCTGGTGTGTCCACTCTCCACCCCTCACCCAGTCCCCTTGTCACTGTTCTCCGATAGGACATTAGTTTGAAGATGTTCCAAGACTTGCAGGCAGACCTGGAGCTTCTGGCTCGCAGGGTGACACTGCTGGAGGCTATCATCTGGCCAGGTAACGCTGGTAACCATCCTCACCCCTCATTCAGGCTAGATTACATTATCTACTGCATTTGGCATGCAGGGATCATACGTAAAATACTATTTTATGTATTTTTTTGCTTTAAAAGTTGTTGCTCTAAGTTGCTCTAACTCACATTAGTAGACATCAACCAGTAAATGTTGATTTATTCACTAAATAAATGCACCTAACTCAAATGACTTTCATCTCTAGGCACATGATAATGATGGATATCTCATCAGCCTCCTATGGCAACATCATATAAATTCTTTATTATATTTAATAATGTGCTCTATTAACTAAGTATTTTATATGTATGTCTCATATATGTATGCATAGGGTAGCATGGCCCCAACTCATTGTTTCTTCAACAGAGCCTGATCTAGGGTCTGGAGATGGTTCGTTCGGCACTGCGTCCCCAGGCGGTTTCTACAGGAATAAGCGAGCAGGAGCCCTACCCTATTGGCTTGTCTCCCCTCCTCTGTCCTCGGACACCAAGGTTCAGGGGAAGTAGCCTCCCTCCTGCATCTCTGAGGATCACGGGGTCTAACCACCCCTCCCTTAGGTCTCTCTGGCACTCTACTGATCCAGACCTTATCTGATACCCTCTGTCGGCTGTACCATCAGATGAAAGGTGGGGGACACCTCAGGGAAGCCCCACTGGTGCTCCGGAGTCTTCCCACCTCCATTGGGAACCAGTACCACCCCCTCTAGCCCAACACACACCTCCCCATAGACCCATGGCTCCCCCTGTGTCCCGTCCTTGTGTCTACAGCTAGGAAATATTTTAGCCTCGGAAAACATGCAAAGATTCTTGTAAGATAAAAGGAAACCCAATATTAAAGGAAAATTACCACCCAAAAACTATATTTTGGTATTTGTTTCATTAGTCCATTGTTGACATAGTCCCAAATGTTTTGCTTGTCAGCAATCAAGTTTTCAAGATATGTAACTTTCAAAATACAGAAATCATCCCTGTATGATGCATTTAGCATCATATGATAATTTTTGCAGGGAGTTTTCCTTTAAATGTTTAATGGTGCTCATTCAACTGAAAACAATTCTGGACTATAAGGGTCATTGCAGTATAGTATAAATGAGGGTCAATTAAAGGAGACATCAAGTGTGAAAGAAAAGAGACTGTCTCTGAGAATTTGTTTGGACCTCATCAATGTCGGGAATCTCAGAGGTTTACTTATTTAAATGTATTTAACATGTACAGACTGCAAGACACACATGTACACAAACAAACCTCTTCCCCTTATATTCCTTTTGGTTCTATAATATTGTTTTAATCCTTGTTATTAAGTGCACTATAAAGATGAAGAATTACACACCGTTCCCATTGAGGTATCAGTTAATAGTGACATGTTATGAAAAGTCAAGCATATCTGTGTGTGTGTCTTGGTGTCTGATATCCACCCCTTTAAATTAAACACACAAGGGATGTAACTTTATTTATTTTATTCACATTGTAGTTGAGATTTATGTTGTTGCACATCAATTCAGTTCTGTGCTACCCTTTTCTGCACTTTCTACATTTTAGACGGAATTTTCTCAACAACGGTGCCGAAATACAAAACTCAAATCCTCATAGCAAAGTATGTTCTACAAAGTTCTGATTTGTGATCAAATTCCTGCATTTCTTTCGAACCCCCCAAGCTGCAGCTCCTGGATAAACTATCAGTAGTAAGACATGTCACATTTCTTTTAAAGCCACAAGCTAAAGCAATGTCATCTCTAAGAAACCCTTTCTCCTACAGCAACTTCCATCCTAAGCACACACCACACAGTAGGAGTAGAGGACTTGTTGATGGAACTTGAATACATTTTTGTGTAACTTTGTACCACCATTTCATTCTTTAGATTTGACATTTTAGTAATTTAGCAGATGCTCTTATCTATCCACAGCAACTTTCAGTAGTGAGTGCATACGTTTTTCATACTTCCTTCGTATATTTCGACTGATTTATCTGTCACAGTGAAGAAAAACGCTTCTTTGATCAAATGTGTTTCTTTATCTTAAAAAAAATTATTAATAGCAGTTTCTTGTTTTGTATGTAACGTCATATGTATTTTCCATTTTGGGCCTATTTCAAATTGCTTGCTAATGTGTTATTGTGCAAAAAAATCTTGTAGATGGTTGGTATAATAAATAATTGTTTTGTGTTTTTTAACAGGCTCATTGTCCTCAGTCTTTTCATAATTACATTTATTTGGGTACTCTTGACTTTTCCTTTTAGCCCCCAGGGTACATTTTAGCACAAGTTCAGCTCAGTAAAACCCAAGCAAATAACAATATCATGATGCTAAATCATACCCTCTGTTCCAGGCTCCTGCTAGTTGGCCAATATGTGTTGATCTGACAGGCCTCAGGTATTCCTTGGTGGCAGGGGCTCTTTTCTTTGGATGTCATCACAGCCTCCTCCCCAACTCTGTCATCAATGAGCAGGGAGATGGTGCCATCTAACTGTCTAGTGGCATCCAGTGCCACCACAGCTTTATCTGTAGGAAACTCCATCTTCTCCAGTTGCTGAAGCCTTAAAAAAAATGTCAATAATGTTTTTGCTCAATATAATTATTTTATTTGATGAGTCAGGCATGTTTGATCACAGCTTGCTTTTGGGTGGAATCAGCTAAGCATTATATGATAAATTACTCTATAAAATATAATACATACAGGCTACAACAAATATGCTCTTCTTTACTAGTAAATACCCTAGTAAACCTGACTGACTTCAGAGAGGACACTAGGACATTGACACTTCCACTTTGGCCCCTGGTTCCTCCGGGACATCCTGTAAGGATGCCAGTACCCCCGTCCTCAGCATCTGCTCCTCCAATAACTGGGCTTCTGACACTGCTTCAGACCCATTCATCAGCCATTGAGGAACAGGCGCTGGCCAAGGCTGTGGGTTCATGGGTGAAAGGTTAGAGGGAGCCGCCTGAGGGAACGACACAAATCTGTAATAAACAACAAAGTCTCATGTGACAATACTCACTCATGCAACCAACTCTGCCATTCCAAGGCTAGGTAGTAGTAATTCAGACTTGAACAAGCTACTGTTGTTCTCACCTCTGTGCCTGGAGTAGTAAGGAACATAGGCCCAAGCAGGGGGGAAGTTGAAAATCCCTATAGCCTTTATTTTCTGCAACACTCCAATAAAGGATGGACAATCTTTAAACAAAGGTAAGGTATATAATCACAGAATGTAAAAGATAAGCTGTACATTTCGATGAAACATGGTGAAGCCCCGAAATTGCCCTCGCTGGAAGCCTGTGTTTCAGACATAAGGAAGTGGATGGCTGCAAATGTTCTACTTTTAAACTCGGACAAAACAGAGATGCTTGTTCTAGGTCCCAAGAAACAAAGAGATCTTCTGTTGAATCTGACAATTCATCTTGATGGTTGTACAGTCGTCTCAAATAAAACTGTGAAGGACCTCTACGTTACTCTGGACCCTGATCTCTCTTTTGACGAACATATCAAGACTGTTTCAAGGACAGCTTTTTTTCCATCTACATAACATTGCAAAAATCAGAAACTTTCTGTCCAAAAATGATGCAGAAAAATGGATCCATGCTTTTGTCACTTCTAGCTTAGACTACTGCAATGCTCTACTTTCCGGCTACCCGGATAAAGCACTAAATAAACTTCAGTTAGTGCTAAACACGCCTGCTAGAATCTTGACTAGAACCCAAAAAATGTATCATATTACTCCAGCGCTAGCCTCTCTACACTGGCTTCCTGTTAAGGCAAGGGCTGATTTCAAGGTTTTACTGCTAACCTGCAAAGCATTACACGGGATTGCTCCTACCTGTCTCTCCGATTTGGTCCTGCCGTACATACCTACACATACGCTACGGTCACAAGACGCAGGCCTCCTAACTGTCCCTAGACTTTCTAAGCAAACAGCTGGAGGCAGGGCTTTCTCCTATAGAGCTCCATTTTTATTGAATGGTCTGCCTACCCATGTGAGAGACGCAGACTCAGTCTCAACTTTTGAGTCTTCATTGAAGACTCATCTCTTCAGTAGGTCCTTTTATTGAGTGTAGTCTGGCCCAGGAGTGTGAAGGTGAATGGAAAGGCACTGGAGCAACGAACCACCGTTGCTGTCTCTGCCTGGCGGTTCCCCTCTCTCCACTGGGATTCTGTGCCTCTAATCCTATTACAGGGGCTGAGTCACTGGCTTACTGGTGCTCTTCCATGCCATCCCTAGGAGGAGTGCATCACTTGAGTGGATTGAGCCACTGACGTGGTCTTCCTGTCTGGGTTGGCGCCCCCCCCCCCCCCCCCCCCCCCCCTTGGGCTGTGCCGTGGCGGAGATCTTTGTGGGCTATACTCGGCCTTGTCGAGTTGGTGGTTGAAGATATCACTCTAGTGGTGTGGGGGCTGTGCTTTGGCAAAGTGGGTGGGGTTATATCCTGCCTGTTTGGCCCTGTCCGGGGGTATTGTCGGACGTGGCCACAGTGTCTCCTGACCCCTCCCGTCTCAGCCGCCAGTATTTATGCTGCAGTAGTTTATGGTTCGGGGGGCTAGGGTCAGTCTGTTAAATCTGGAGTATTTCTCCTGTTTTATCCGGTGTCCTGTGTGAATTTAAGTATGCTCTCTCTAATTCTCTCTTTCTTTCTTTCTTTCTTTCTCTCGGAGGACCTGAGCCCTAGGACCATGCCTCAGGACTACCTGGTCTGATGACTCCTTGTTGTCCCCAGTCCACCTGGCCGTGCTGCTGCTCCAGTTTCAACTGTTCTATGGAACCCTGACCTGTTCACTGTGATTACTATTATTTGACCATGCTGGTCATTTATGAACATCTTGGCCATGTTCTGTTATAATCTCAACCCGGCACAGCCAGAAGAGGACTGGCCACCCCTCATAGCCTGGTTCCTCTCTAGGTTTCTTCCTAGGTTTTGGCCTTTCTAGGGAGTTTTTCCTAGCCACCGTGCTTCTACACCTGCATTGCTTGCTGTTTGGGGTTTTAGGCTGGGTTCCTGTACAGCACTTTGATATATCAGCTGATGTAAGAAGGGCTATATAAATAAATTTGATAAATAGCAGAGAATGATGTGCAAGTAGAAATACCCCTATTCAGGGGTAATATCAAATTCTCCATATCTGCTTTTAGACTACCTGGGCCTAAACTGAGCCCGGCTGGAATGTCACGTCAGCACCATCAACTTAACAGAAACGTTGTTCCAAGGAAGAAAAATACGAGGTAGAATCATGCCTTCAGTGATATTCTGTTTAGAAATTCGGTGCTCGAGAAAGATGCCGCGTTCAACACAACTGGGAACTCGGAAAAATACGAGGTCAAATCACGACGTCAATGGTCTTCAGGTCGGAAAGTCGGAGCTCTAGAAAGAGGCCCGAGTTCCCGAGTTGGAATTCTGAGTTGGATGACGGTTCAAATCGATTTTTCCAATTCGGCGCTCGTTTTTTCCCCCGGGTTCCCCGTTTTTTTCAACGCGGCACAAGTTCATCCATCCACTCGTTTACGCGCATGCGCCAACATCAGACGAAACGAAGATGGCGTCAGCACCTGGTGGGTTTCGTTCTCGGTTTATTTTATTGTGTAATTTTGCATGAATCCTTTAGATATTATTGACCATGTAAAGAAATGTACA
Organism: Salvelinus fontinalis; assembly: GCF_029448725.1. Lineage (NCBI taxonomy): Eukaryota > Metazoa > Chordata > Actinopteri > Salmoniformes > Salmonidae > Salvelinus > Salvelinus fontinalis. Next base: position 35,648,327 of record NC_074668.1, on the reverse strand, counting down.
TATTTATCAATAGTTACATCAAATGTATGTGTTTTAATCGAATATGTACGTCTAATGCGAACGCTTAAATATGTAATGCGAAACGCAACGCGTTAGCTAGCGAGCTAGCTAGCTAACGCGTTGCGTTTGGAACGTTGGCCTAGCTTACGAAACTCTTAGATTTAAATCATGGAGTTGAGTTTAATCGGCCAGCCGGAGAATGGTGAATGAACGAGTTTACTTCGTTAGTTGACGTTGGCTAATGTAGAATCTAGGGCAGTAGGCCCCATCTAGCCATGATGCCGGGGCGAGGGACACAAACTCTGACCACACACGTGCATCTGCCGAATTTGAATTCTAGGACCGACATGAGTCTTATGATGCTCTAAAGGTCAGCCATTTTGGTCAGGAACTTAGTCAACCATTGTTTCTCAGACCTGTGATTGTGTAAAATCGTGTATTTTAAGAATGTAATGTAATCTGCACTGTATCTTTGTTAGCTAACGTTAGGTAGCCAGTTTTAGATTAATTAATTCATATATGTTTCAAATGAACTGCCAACATTCTATTCAAACGATGCAGTCGCTCCACACGCTGTCTGAAATCAGTTGATGATAGGACCATAGAAATAAGGCTGGTAATTGTGATGCAATTTCCAAAATAATTTGGAATGTCCTATCGACTGGATTTCCTTGGTAACGTAGAATGTAAATTCAAATGATGCTAACAGATGTGGCTCATGCAATGGAATTTATTTTTGTATTGTGAGATGGAGTTGACTTATAAAATCGCAGCACCGATTGAAGGGTACACTTCCTGATTTTACTTCCTGGCATGCGCCATTGATAACTACCAACGTTAGCGCTCTTAGAATAATAAAAAAAAAACTTTTGCAACCAAGACTTAAAAAGAACTGATGTTTGCACAAGATGGAGGGAAAGTTGGTGCATAACCGAGTTAACAAAAATGTATGCTTAATCCAGTATAAATTAATGTTAGAATGTATAATACAAGAGACTAAATTCAGAAATTCTACAGTCATGTCTTAAGTGTAAAAGTAATAATGACTCAATAATCCATGCTGTCTGGGAATGCTATGAAGTTGTGGGAGGGGCAAGAAAGTTGGCTGTCAGAAGTATTATAATGTAGACTTTTAATCTGCCTGTCTGCATATTTCAAGACATGGCATATGGGGGTTGTAGTGAGGTAGCCAATGGGCTGGATTATTATTTTTTCATCACCCATCTTGGGAAAAAAACGTGTGTTAACAAAAACAAACTTGGAAGTCAATCAATCTGCCATCATTGACACAATGAAAAAATCTAGTTATTTATTATTGAAATAGCATAGGCATCCAAGGAAAAACAAATTGGTACAATTTAAGACCAAGTAGCAAACAATAATGCAGGCCCTAAGAATGGTTGTGAGCATGTGGGTCTGGGCAGATGAGATGTAGTCATTGTTTGTTTGTATCTGGAGCACAGGAGGTTGGTGGCACCTTAATTGACTTGAGTATAATGGTGTCAAACACATGGTTTCCAGGTGTTTGATGCCATTCCATTTCTTCCATTCAGGCCATTATGAGCCATTGTCCCCTCAGCAGCCTCCAGTGATCTGGAGTGTAAAGAAAATATTATATATATATAAACTACTGATGCACCTATATTACATTTTTGACCGATATCCAATATTTTCCTTGCCAAAAAAATGTTAACTGATATTTAAAATTTTAGCGGCCTTTTAATCATGCTAGTACAATTAAATAGTTAACACACACACATGGATGCAGCGGTCTAATCCACTGCATCTCGGTGCAAGAGGCGTCACTACAGTCCCTGGTTCGAATCCAGGCTGTATCACATCCGGCCGTGATTGGGAGTCCCATAGGGCGGCGCACAATTGGCCCAGTGTCGTCCGGGCCGTCATTGTAAATAAGAATTTGTTCTTAACTGACCTGCCTAGTTAAATTAAGGTTACACACACACACACTGACCAAAAATATATTTTGTTGGCATTTACGTATGTCCCCATTACCAGTAAAACATAATCAAAACCTATTTCTTTCACTTACTTGCTGTGCTGTTTCGTTGTTCAGTTTCATTCTCAGCCAGGATTTCTATGGAACGCCGTTTCGGTCTTTGTGTGTCATTAAAAGATACACGCCAAATAACACTATTTGACGTGTCGTCTAAGCTTGTTGACCAATCAGGACCTGAATGACTACACGTCAAATAATAATTTAACGCGTTCATAAATGTTTTGCACAATTACACATTGATTATGCTATCACTCGTATTTCATATGTCACAACGATTCATCGGTACGTATACTATGATGCTGGTAAAGTTGTGCTGGTCATAAAAAAAAGCTGGCTAGCTCATGGACGAAAACAATGTAGTTCTTCCCCAAAAACATAGCAAAACAGTAGCTATAGTTAGCTAGCTAACTATATATCTATGTGTCATCTAAAATAACCCTCATTTATAAAGCAGTTCTTATTTGATTAATGGTGGTCGGACCTACCTAGTCACGATAGTGAACTTTGGGTTATCTTGGCTTTAATGGATTTCGAAGTGCAATACATCAAAATAAAGCTTAACTCTTTGTTAACATGTCTGGGATATGTCCCACCTAACCAACAGCCAGTGAAATTGCAGGGCGCCAAATTCAAAACAACAGAAATCTCATAATTAAAATTCCTCAAACATACAAGTATTATACACCATTTTAAAGAAACTTCTCGTTACTCCAGCCAAAGTGTCTGATTTCAAAAAGGATTTACGGCGAAAGCACACCTTGCGATTTATGTTAGCTCAGTACATAGCCACAGAAAAACACAGCCGTTTTTCCAGCCGAAGAGAGGAGTAAAAAAAGGCAGAAATAGGGTTAAAATTAATCACTAACCTCTGATGATCTTCATCAGATGACGCTCATAGGACTTAATGTTACACAATACATGTATGTTTTGTTCGGTAAAGTTCATATTTATATCAAAAAATCTGAGTTTAGGCGGGACGCTACTGTCTCACTTGGCCAAAAGCCAGAGAAAATGCAGCGCGCCAAATTCAAATAAAATACTATAAAAAATCTTAACTTTCATTAAATCACACATGAAAGATACCAAATTAAAGCTACACATTTTGTGAATCCGGCCAACATGTCTGATTTCAAATTTGCTTTTCGGCGAAAGCACACCAAACGATTATGTTAGGTCAGTACATAGCCACAGAAAAACACAGCCATTTTCCCAACAGAAGATAGGAGTCACAAAAAGCAGAAATAGAGCTAAAATTAATCACTAACCTTTGATGATCTTCATCAGATGACACTCGGGACATCATGTTACACAATACATGTATGTGTTGTTTGATAATTTGCATATTTATATCCACAATTCTTGGTTTACATTGGCGCCATGTTCAGAAATGCCTCCAAAATATCTGGAGAAATTGCAGAGAGCCACGTCAAATAACAGAAATACTCATCATAAACTTTGATGAAAGATACATGTTTTACATAGAATTAAAGATACACTTGTTCTTAATGCAACCGCTGTGTCAGATTTCAAAAAAACTTTACGGAAAAAGCCCACCATGCAATAATCTGAGACGGCGCTCAGATATAACAACATTTCTCCGCCATGTTGGAGTCAACAGAAATACGAAATAACATCATAAATATTCCCTTACCTTTGATGATTTTCATCAGAATGCACTCCCAGGAATCCTAGTTCCACAATAAATTGTTGTTTTGTTCGATAATGTCCATTACTTATCTCCAAGTAGCTAGCACGTTTAGTGCACGTGTCCAAATGCTCGCGCAGATGCAGGCGAACTCTATATATTACAGGTTGAATAAACTGGTCAAACTAAGTAGAGAAACAACATCCAGAAGATTGATATCATATATATCCAATAACGTTCCAACCGGAGAATTCCTTCGGGTCTGTAGAAGTAATGGAACGCAAGGCGATATCATGTGGAATGCGCGTGACCAGGAACTGGCAATCTGCCAGACCACTGACTCATTCCCCTCTCATCCGGCCCCACAACACAGTATAAGCTTCATTCAACGTTCTACAGACTGTTGGCATCTAGTGGAAGGCGTAGGAACTGCAAACATATCCATATCTTACTGGGGATTGAATAGGCGATGAGTTGAACATCGACCAGTCTCAGAATTCTCACTTCCTGTTTGGATTTTGTCTCAGGTTTTTGCCTGCCATATGAGTTTTGTTATACTCACAGACATCATTCAAAAAGTTTTAGAAACTTCAGTGTTTTCTATCAAATATTAATAATAGTATGCATATATTAGCATCTGGGACAGGGTAGGAGGCAGTTCAATTTGGGCATGCCATTCATCCAAAAGTGAAAATCCTGCCCCCTATCACAAAGAAGTTAATCCAGCCGCCATGTCATATTTCAAAAAGGCTTTACGGCGAAAGCAAACCAAGTGATTATCTGAGGACAGCGCCCAGTACACAAGCGCAAAACATATCATTTTCAACCAGGGAGTTGCGACATGAAAGTCAGAAATAGCGATATAATATATGGCTTTCCTTTGAAGATCTTCTTCTGTTGGCACTCCAAAATGTCCCAGCTACATTACAAATGATGCTATTGTTCGATAATGTCCTTTATATCCATAACTCAGTTTAGCTGGCGCACTTCAGTCAATAATCCACTCGGTTTCCCTCCTTCAAAATGCATACAAAATGAATCCCAAACGTTGCCAATCAACTTATCCAAACAAGTCAATCAACGTTTATAATCAAACAATAGGTACCCTAATACGCAAATAAACGATACAATTTCAGACGGAGAATCGTTATTTTCTTTATCGAAGAAAAAAAACAAAGAACTCGCTCTCATTCACACGCTTGGAAACACTACAGCCAAAATGGGAGCCACCTAGAAAAACTACAATTTCTGCCTCATTATTCCAAAAACCAGCCTGAAACTCTTTCTAAATACTGTTGACATCTAGTGGAAGCCCTAGGAACTGCAACCGGGCACGTTTTCGCCCTATTATAAAAGTGCCAGCCATTGAAATCAGTGGTAGGATGAAATCTTTTTTTGTGGGGGATGGTTTGTCCTCTGGGTTTCTCCTGCCATTTCAGTTCTGTTATACTCACAGACATTATTTCAACAGAGTGTTTCCTATCCAAATCTACCAATTATATGTATATCCTAGCTTCTTCGCCTGAATAGCAGGCAGTTTACTTTGAGCACACTTTTCATCCGGACGTGAAAATACCGCCCCCTATCGAATAAGTTAAGGAAAGAAATTCCTCAAATTAACTTTTAAGAAGGCACCTGTTAATTGAAATGCATTCCAGGTGACTACCTCATGAAGCTGATTGAAAGAATGCCAAGAGTGTGCAACACTGTCACCAAGGCAAAGTTTTTTTCTGGCTTTAGCTTAAAATGCTATTTTTTTTCCCACCAACCTTATGATCTGCTTCAGACCGCTTGCCTTTTACCTAGGCAGCGTTAGCTACAATGCTTGAGCTGGTCCCGTGGTTGATTCAGAGTGGTAGAACCTCTGCATTATTGTGACGCTGTTGTCTTCATTTTTCCATCTTCAACCTAGACATGTGTCTAGGTCAAAAATACAGGTTAAGACGGCATTGTTACAAATCTGGAATCAGCACCATTGCTAACCAGCATAGCTGGTCCCACTGTTGCAAAGAGTTATGGGATATTAGTATGCCGTTGTTTGAACCTTTCATCTGCTGCTGTTTTCTCCCCATTCTGGGACTTTGAGGGTTCATGATATAGCTCCTCTAGTAATTTAATAGGATCTCTGTTTGTGCTAGTGTATGCCTTTCCGTACAACCTTGCTAATCTAGCCACATTTTTGTTTCTTTGTTAGCCAATTTGTGTAGCTAGTTTAAATAAAGGTAGCTAGCTAGCCAACTACCGTAACGTTAGTTATGCAAGCAAATGCGTGATGGCCCCCACAACATAACGGCATTCAACTATCACTAGTCAGTCCTTGCTAGAGTTGAATAGCAGGAATGCTTTGTCTCTTTTCAAGGACTGTTGAACTTGAAAGATTTTCCCATTGTGTGGCCTGGCCTGGTTGGCACTGCCGAAGGTCTACACAAGATTATTGCCCAGAGAACATGAGTAGTTTCTTCTCATGAGTCCAAAGTGGATTTTGATACTGTACTAGCCTGTAGGACTGTTGTTGATTGTTAGACTAGTCATTTCTTTTGTCATTTTCTTTTACAGATTACAGTTCCTACAACCAGGCCGGTGCCCAGCAGGGGTAAGTTTTTCTACATGCAGGTTGTGTGCTACTAAGATAAGTGTTCGAATGAATCCAGAGGAATGGGTGTTTGTTATTTGGTGCAATTAATTATGATCTACAGAAACGAGATGAATGATTGATATTGTGTCCCTGCAGGTATGGCTCTTATGCTGCTCAGCCCTCACAGGGCTATGGACAATCTGCCCAGGTGAGTTTTATATTTAGACAAGGCCATTTATGAATTACACAAACTGGAATGATGGTCAGAGACCCACAATACTGCCATGATCTCATTCCATGTTTGCATACAGTTTGAACTGAAGCACAGGACAGCTTGCCATCTTTCCCACGGTACTTGTCATTATCTATCGGTCCATAAAATAATATTTGTATTTCAGCAGGGTTATAGCCAGCAAGGATATGGGTCCTATGCCCAGCCTGCTGCAGCTGAGACCGGATACTCACAGGCAGCACCCTCTGCTGGCGGCTATGCGCAGCAGTATGGTTCCTCCTATGGGCAACCAGCACCAGGTCAGTTTCAAACTGATCAAATGATTGGTCAAAAGTAATTTTGGTGGAAGGGAATGAGAATTGTCCATCGTGCCTCTAACCATTGACCACATGTAATGTCAATCATGTATTTATATTACTGCAAATGTGCTTTGAGGACCTTAAAAGGACCAGTTTCAACTCGAGTCACCATTTTTGAACTGTGAACCTTTTCTCCTCTTGCTTTCATGTTACAGCTGGGAATAAAACAGGTTCGACACAGATTACTTTTCATGCATCTCTATCCATTTCATGCCACTTAGGCTAAGTCTATACAAAGTGTTCAATGGCTGGCTGGATAGATCCATGTAATATATTTCGCATCATGTGTAGTAGACTATAGTATTGTGGCTAGACTAGTTGAACCCTGGAGAAGATAGATTTCTTTGACACTATTTATTCCTCCTGCATCATGACTGTAAAATACATCTTACTAATACAAGACAATAGACCCTTCAGAATGGTATTCATCTACCGATATCTAACACTAATTCTAACACACTTTTAATAACACAATGGTATTCTTCTGTGCCATTTAATATTCTTCATCAGTGCTGCTCTCTGTCAGGTTGTAGAAGTCCACCGTGGTTATAGTGTGATCCAAATAGAACAGATTGCTTCATTCATTTGGGTAGTTCTGGACTAAAATTCTAACCGGGTTGTACCTGGAATGATCTATCTACACCTTCTTCAATTAAACCATTTCCTGTTTGACCACAGCTGGGTACCCTGCTGCCCAGCCCAGTGCCCATGGCTACTCCCAGCCTGCCGCGGGCTATGGAGCCAGTGGATATGAGAGTGCTCCTGCTGCTGCGCCCGCTGCCTCTCAGCCCTCCTATGGCTCCCAGCCAGGCTATGCAGCCCAGTCTGCCTACGCTGGCTACAGCCAGCAGGCTGCTTCCACTGCACCTCAGAGGTAGGCTAACTAGTCTCACATTAGGACCAGGGTGTAATGGAGGTTGTGATGCAGTGAATGTTACACTATATTTTGTTGATGTTTCTTGATTTTAGTTTGTACACAGTGGAAGACAAGTTGCAGCTGTCAACCCATAAGAAGCATAGTTGTGTAGCACTCTTTATGACCCATTCAATCCCTGCCCGTCCCTAACCACTTGAGTTATAATGCCAGCAGCCAGCCAGCTGGCTACAGCCAGAGCAGCTACTCCCAACCAGGGGGATATGCCGCGCAGCAGAGTGGTTACCAGGCCCAGCAGGGAAGCTATGGGCAGCAGCAGAGTGGGTACCAGCAGCAGCAGCCCCCGCCTCAGCAGCAACAGGCCCCTGCCGCGGCCTACCCTCCTCAGGCCTCAGGTTCCTACGGGCAGCCTGCTGGCAGCCAGTATGGACAACAAAGTGGGCCTCAAAGTGGTTACAACCAGTCAAGCCATTACAGTAAGACTAGTGGCCTCCCCTGTTATTTTAACACACACACAAGCATTGCAATAGGCCTACCTGCTAGTTATTGTCTTAGTCATGTTGATGTTCATTATTTTTCACACAAGGGCATTTCCGCTAATCCTCATGTTATTCTGTAGATAACTATGGACAGGAGGGCAGAGGCAGCTCTGGCTACTCTGGCTCTGACCCTGCTAGGTTCCCAGGGGCAGGGGAGAGCCGTGGGCCACCCAGGGATGGCTATGACAGGGGCGGCATGATGCACGGTGGCAGGGGACGTGGGGGCATGGGCCGTGGAGGCATGGGGTAAGTCACTCTCCTTTTTGCTCAACATAACTCCCATCCATTCTTGCAGGTGCTGCGGCCAGGCTGAGCAGGGCTGAGTTTGAAGTTCCCCTTAAACATTAATTGGGTCAAGTTCTAACCCTACAAAGGTAAAATAGACATATATTTTATTAGTGGGTAAAGTCACTGTTTACCTTGTGTAGGATAAAATATCTAATGCCTACAAAAAGTATCGTGAAGGGACTGTCCATTTGTGGGTACTAACTCTTAGCCCTGCCATACAGTGGCCAAAGGTAAGAAGGAATATGATTTCATGATTCAAAGAGCTGGAACTGACATTTGTGAACAGAAAGCTGGAGTTGTAAACTATTCAATCAGATATCCCTTTTTGCTGTACCACAGCTTTACAGGTGTATATAATCTATAGCATTGATTATGGTCCATCTATTTACAAGGCTTCAGGGTTACTGCTGCAGGTTTCAATGATTTGGCGGGCACACGGCACCTTTTTAAATGATTGCTGTGAGGTTAAATACATTTTAAGATGGTATAAAAACGTACCTATTTAATCCAACTCTGATTTTCGTTTTAAAAAGCTGACCCAGAAGGTATTTGGGAGAATGCACTATGGAAGTTCAGTTGCTAACTGATTTACCTCAAATTTTGGCTTGTGTTGACATATAACAGTATTATTTCATATTAATCGATTACTTACATCTTGAAACCACAAAATGCTTAGCTTTAAGTTAACCAACCTTTGCAATACAAGACAAGCTTTTTCTCATTGTTGTTTGGAGGTGTGCCCCTTTCTGTCCAATTAGCTAATTTTGGACAATATTTCGGGGGCCCTTTTTGGCTCACGACCCCCAGGGGCAGATCTTCTAAAAAAACTTACGTTTGTTTAATAAGCAAGACACATTGATTGCCTATACCAAGGAGTTTAATTGCATACTAAGTTGAGGGTAATGCACATTTGGGATTTTGAGTTTTTCCCTGGAAAAGCGATAAAGTACATTTCTACGGGATACATCCATGCAGAACTAAAGTTATCCCCCTTGTAGGTTATTGGTACTAAACTGGCAACCTGGAGCCTTACATCTATTGTTCAAGCTTTCTGGGCATTATGATGGCACCTATGTTTTCATTGTAGAGTTTGAGGTGAGGTTGATCCCATTGAGTATCAGACAGCTGAAGGTAATATCCCTGGAACAAGAAAAAAACAAAACAATTTGGCGCATGTTCACTAGGTCACACCAGACTCATATGTTCAATTATGTTTTGCTCTAGGCTTATATTATATTAATATTATTCAGTACATGGCTATGTGCTTTCCCTAAAGAGAGGATCAAAGTGAATAATTCCACCTTTGTCTAAGGCACAATCTTTTATTAATTACGTGACACGTGTCACATTTCTTAACCTCAATTGATGATTTTGTCATGTTTTCAAGTTGAAAGTAGGTTTTTTTTTCTCTGTTAACATTGCTTAAAGTCGTCAAGAAATGTGGTATGGGCCTCCCGAGTGGTGCAGTGGTCTAAGGCACTGCATTGCAGTGCTAGCTGTGCCACTAGAGATTCTGGGTTCGAGTCCAGGCTCTGTCGCAGCCGGCCGCGACTGGGAGACCCATGGGGTGGCGCACAATTGGCCCAGCGTCGTCCGGTTTAGGGGAGGGTTTGGCCGGCAGGGATGTCCTTGTCCCATCGCTCACTAGCGACTCATGTGGCGGGCCGGGCGCAGTGCACGCTGACATGGTCACCAGGTGTACGGTGTTTCCTCCGACACATTGGTGCGGCTGGCTTCTGGGTTAAGCGGGCATTGTGTCAAGAAGCAGTGCGGCTTGGTTGGGTTGTGTTTCGGAGGACGCACGGCTCTCGACTTTCGCCTCTCCCGAGTCCGTACGGGAGTTGCAGCGATGAGACAAGACTGTAACTACCAATTGGATACCACGAAAAAGGGTAAAGAAAAAAAATTAATTTGGCATTCCTATGTAACTCCTGTTTTACGTTTTCATACAATATAGCTTTTAGGGCAAAATGTTGTGGGTCCGGTTTCCCAGGGTAAGCCTAGTCCTGGACTAAAAATAATGCACAGAATGTTTTTTAGTCTTAGGACTACGCTTCATCTGTGTCTGGGGAAACCAGCCCCTTATGTGTGTTAGTTTTTAAAATGTGGTTTGGATTACAAATGTTTTGTTTAATCAAATGAACACCTTTTTAACATGCTTTGTCACATTTACGCTACAGGTAACAGTGAGAGCCATGTAAACCCATCTATATTCTATAAAGTACCTGTACTCAATACAGAGCCGGCAGCTTAAACAACCGAAGGGGTTAAACCACAGAGATTTGGGTTCTGCCTTAAATCCAAGAGATGAGGATGGTGCTGTCTAAAGCATGCTGGGAAACTCTTTAAAATGATGATTTTACTATACAAATTGAATTATTATTTTTTACCTTGGTGAACATTGTAACATGGTCAAGTTTAAATTCTGTATTTATTAGAATTGTTTAACTTCAATTCATGTTTTTGTAAAATAATGTATATGGATGGTCTGTTTTTGGTTTTAATTTCAAAGGTGACTGTAATCACCTGTTTTTTGTTTAATATTTCAGATGCATTGCATTTGACAACGTCAATCATTTGTTTTAACTCGTATAGCCATTTGCTTCAACTGTAAATTGGACATAATGCACTAGCTTTCCACATATTTAACTGTATCTGTAAGTTATCTCTTGTCAGTATAGTATCTCCAGGCTAGTCATTATTAAACTGCATATGGAATGCATCTAAAAAGGTTTCCTTTGTAACAAATTCCTGGGATTCTGTCCCGTATTTCCCCAAAGGTAGAGATTTAACTCCCCTCAGCTAGCTCCAAAGTAGCCAGTTTCTGCTATCAAATGCTGTCATTAAGAAGCCTTCTAGTAAAGGAATGATGCCATATAGTTGCTGTTAATTCCTTCATTCCCATTAACTGGATTGCATAGACTGTGTAGGCATGTTGGGGGTTGTTAAATGAACTAGTCAGAACTGTTTCCTTCAACCTCCCCAAACGAGCCATGGGGCTCCATGCATGGAAGTGGCTGTTAAAAGGGAAATCGCCTTCATATCTCCATTTATTCCCCCATAGCGTCGCTGGAGACAGAGGTGGCTTCAATAAGCCCGGTGGTAAGTTAACGAGTATTACAATGGCTTGTCCACTCCAGACCTTTACCTACTAGAGCATGTACGCGCTGAGCATTTACCTAAGCCCTTACATTGGTGTGTGCAGCGTTTTTTGGGGGGGTAGCCAAATATATAGGTGGCTATTAGAATGGATGGAAATAGAAGGGTATCCAGTTTAAATGTCTGAGACATCTGTTTGGAAAGGGGTACTTTTTACTCTGGTTTATATCACTCACTGCCTAAGGTAACCTTGAAGAGCAAGGTACTCTTATTTCACAATGACATATTAATGACAAATGACTGCTGCCAAGAAATGTCAGTTTTGAAAAATGGTTTTGCATTTACAATTTCATGGAGCCAAACCCCTGGTATTTTTGGGGGTTAATATTATGTGGTTTCTTAGGACATTTTCTTATGGCACACATTTTTATACAAACGGGTCTGAGGTTTTTATTTACATCATGATCAATATATTTTCAAAAACGTCTGACGTCTGTGTTCTGGAGGACTGTGTCTGTGTTATCACTTCAAATACTCTTCAGCAATTTAGCAGAGGACTTGAGTGACACAAACTGACTTTGGCTTTTTTTCTCTCCCCCTCGTCTGATGGTAAACAGGACCCATGAACAACGGGGCAGTGCGTAACATGGGTAAGCAGATACTAAATGACCAACACTTATATCATAGATCAGAAGCATTGAAGGATCAATTGCTAACCTTTGAATGTTTATCCCACTGGTTTGTATCTGCCTGAAAGGCTTTGTTGCATTGATCTTGGTCCAACTTCTTGGCTTAATGGCTTATGCTATGAATCTGAGATGAATAAGGACAGTGTAGTGGAAGTGTAGCTGTAGTGTTTCCTGTACATTTTTTGAATGGTAGTTCTCTCTGTTCAGGGCGCCCTGAGGAGCAGGATGACTCTGAGAACAGCACCATCTACATCACAGGACTCACAGAGAGCGCCACTCTGGAGGAGATGGCTATCTTCTTCAAAGACCCTGGAGCCATCAGGGTGAGGACAGTCTCTCAATCTAAGGACCTCAACTTAGACACACATTAAGTTGTATTTGTCTCTTCCAAAACATGCTTATCTACACTGAAAAAAATATATAAGTGCAACATGCAACAATTTAAAAGATTTTAATGAGTTACAGTTCATATAAAGAAATCTGTCAATTAAAATAAATTCATTAGGCCCTAGTCTATGGATTTCACATGACTGGGAATACAGATATGCATCCAAAGTACTGCAGACATTGGAGGTGGCTTATGGTAGAGAAATGAACATTAAATTCTCTGGCAACAGCTGTTGGACATTCCTGCAGTCAGCATGCCAATTGCACGCTCCCTCTGTGGCATTGTGTTGTGACACAACTGCACAGTTTGGACTTTTATTGTCCACAGTGCAAGGTGTACCTGTGTAATGATCATGCTGTTTAATCAGCTTCTTAATATGCCACACCTGTCAGGTGGATGGATTATCTTGGAAAAGGGGAAATGATCACTAACGGGGATGTAAACAAATTTGTGCACAAACGTTTCTGGGACCAACACTTTACATGTTGTGTTTTATATTTTCTTTCAATGTATGTATAGCCAGTGTTTTTGTTGTCTTGTTCTCATTTAATTAGATGACTGAAAAGTTAATGAATGCTCTAAAATATGTTCTCAAAAAGAATGGCAACAGCAGATAACTGTTAATGGTGGGGTAGGTTGACTTTTGAGTGATGAATTCCTCTTTTGTTCAGATGAACCGGAGGTTGGGGAAGCCTGCCATCAACATCTACACAGACAATGATTCAGGGAAGCCCAAGGGAGATGCCACACTGTCCTACGAGGAGCCCTCCTTTGCCAAAGCTGCTGTGGAGTTATTTGATGGTAGGTCATACTGGCCCTTTTTAACCTGCATCAGCCTACTCTGATTCTACCCTTGAACCATCCAAATGAATGTGTTGATGTGCACTGAAATGTACTTTAGAATACTAGTAATGACCATTAACTCTTGCCTTTTTCTCTTTATTCTTGTTACATTCTGTTTATGACCTCAACAGGGAAAGAGTACCAAGGCAGGAGACTGAAGGTGTCCATGGCTCGCCGTAAGCCCATGATGGGTGGAATGAGAGGGGGCATGTCCATGAGGGGTGACATGATGGGCCGTGGAGGACCTGGAGGTATAAATGTTTCTTTGAGAATGACACTGAAAATACACTGAACAGAAATGTAAATGCAACATGCAACAATTTCAAAGATTTTACTGAGGTACAGTTCATATAAGGAAATTGGTCAATTGAAATAAATAAATTAGGCCCTAATGGATTTCACATGACTGGGAATACAGATATGCAGTAGTTGATCACAGATGTCTTTATAAAAAATGTAGGGGCATGTACCAGAAAAGCAGTCAGTATCTGGTGTGACCACCATTTGCCTCATGTAGCGCAACACATCTCCTTCGCATAGAGTTGATCAGGCTGTTGATTGTGGAGTGTTGTCCCACTCCTCTTCAATGGCTGTGTAAAGTTGCTGGATATTGGTGGGAACTGGAACACGCTGTCGTACGCGTCGATCCAGAGCGTCCCAAACATGCTCAATGGGTGACGTGTCTGGTGAGTATGCAGGCCATGGAAGAACTGGGATATTTTCAGCTTCCAGGAATTGTGTACAGGTCCTTGTGACATGGGGCCGTGCATTATGATGCTGAAACATGAGGTGATGGCGGCGGATGAATGGCATAACAATCTCGTCACGGTATGTCTGTGCATTCAAATTGCCATCGATAAAATGCATTTTTGTTCATTGTCCGTAGATTATGCCTGCCCATACTGTAACCCCACCGCCACCATGGGGCACTCTGTTCACAATGTTGACATCAGCAAACCGCTAGTCCACACAACGCCATCTGTAGAATTGAAACCATGATTCATCTGTGAAGAGCACACTTCTCCAGCGCGCCGGTTAGCGCACTGAAGTCGGTTAAGATGCCGAACTGCAGTCAGGTCAAGACCCTGGTGAGGACGATGAGCACGCAGATGAGCATCCCTGAAACGGTTTCTGACCGTTTGTGCAGAAATTCTTCGGTTGTGCAAACCCAAAGGATCATCAGCTGTCCGGGTGGCTGGTCTCCGATGATCCCGCCGATGAAGAAGCCAGATGTGGAAGTCCTTGGCTGAAATGGTTACACGTGGTCTGCACTGCCAAATTCTCCAATGATGTTGGAGGCGGCATATGGTAGAGAAATGAACATTCAATTATCTGGTAACAGCTCTGGTGGATATTCCTGCAGTCAGCATGTCAGTTGCGCGCTCCCTCAACTTGAGACATCTGTGGCATTTTGTTGTGACACAACTGCACATTTTAGTGGGCTTTTATTTTCCCCGGTGCAAGGTGCACCTGTGTAATGATCATTTTGTTTAATCAGTTTATTGGTAGGACACACCTTTCAGCTAGATGGATTATCTTGGCAACGGAGAAATGCTCACTAACATGGATTCAAACACATTTTTGGGAAACTTTTTTGGCGTATGGAACATCTCTATGATATTTTATTTCAACTCATGAAACATGGGACCAGCACTTTACATGTTGCGTTTCTATATTTTTGTTCAGTATATATAGCTGCCCCACATTTGCCATGGCAATATAATGAACAATTGAAACAACCCCTGGTGTGTGTTATCAGGCATGATGGGCCGTGGAGGAGAGCGTGGAGGTTTTGTCCCACGGGGAGGACCACATGGTATGGGCAGAGGTGGGCCAGGTGGCCCAGGTGGCAACATGCAGCAGAGAGCTGGAGACTGGGAGTGCCCCAACCAGTAAGGACCTCTCAAGAAAGAGTTTTCCCTTTCCCATTTTTTTTTTAATGAACTTTACAGTTAGTGGTTTTTGTGTATATCACTGAATGGTTGTCCTTCTCAGGGGCTGTGGCAACCAGAACTTTTCCTGGAGGATGGAGTGTAACCAGTGCAAAGCTCCCAAACCAGAGGGCTTTGGGCCCCCTTCAGGTACAGCGGTCACTGGCACAGCAGCACTAGGGCCTGGTTCAACTGTAGACAGGAACCATTATAACAATTTGTGTTATTTGAGCAACAAGGGCTGAATTACCTTCCCTGTTTCACATATGTTAATGTTTGCAATGTAACACAGACAAATCAAACAGGTTTAACACCTAGACTTCAGGGTCCATGCTTAGCGGTTGTACTAAATTGAACAAAAATAAACGCAACATGTAAAGTGTTCTCATGTTTCATGAGCTAAAATAAAAAATCCCAGAAATGTCCCATACGTACAAAATGCTTATTTCTCTCAAATGTGTTTATACCTGTTAGTTTGCATTTCTCCTTTGCTAAAATAATCCATCCATCTGACAGGTGTGGCATGTCAAGAAGCTGATTAAACAGCATGATCAGGACACAGGTGCACCTTGTGCTGTGGACAATAAAGGGCCACTTTAAAATGCAGTTTTGTCACACAACATAATGCCACAGATGTCTCAAGTTTTGAGGAAGCTTGCAAAATTGGCATGTTGACTGCAGGAATGTTGCTTGAGAATTGAATGTTCATTTCTCTACCATACGCTGCCTCCAACGTCGTTTTAGAGACTTTGACAGTACGTCTAACCGGCCTCAAAACCGCAGACCACGTGTAACCACGCCAGCCCAGGCCCTCCACCTCCGGCTTCTTCACCTGTGGGATCAACTGCGGGGGGGGGGGGGGGGGGGGGGGGGGGGGCGTGCTGAGGAGTATTTGTCTGTAATTAAATCCCTTTTGTGGGGAAAACTCATTCTGATTGGCTTGGTTCCCTAGTGGTTGGGCCTACCCATGGCTGCACCCCTGCCCAGTCATGTGAAGTCCATAGATTAGGGCCCATTGAATTTATTTCAATTTATTGATTTCCTTATGAAATGTAACTCAGTAAAAGCTTAGAAATTGTTGCATGTTTATTTTTGTTCAGTATAGATTAGTGTCAACTCTGGGGAAACATGAAACAATCCATGTTTAGCACTGTTTACTGTAATTGAATGCTTTGGTGTTGGAGTGGCTTGCTCTGTGTGCACTGGGAATACTACTTTTTACTATGTTTAATAATCTTGTGTTTCCCTTCCTGTTAACGTGTGCCTGTCTACGATAGTCTGGTGGCAAGCTTAACTGGGTCTTGTGTGATTTTGTTCAGGTGGTGAGCGAGGCAGGGGTGGCATGGGGATGCGTGGGGGCAGAGGGATGGACCGTGGCGGGCCAGGAGGGCCTGGAGGCTTCCGTGGAGGATGGGGAGGTGACCGTGGCGGTGGATTCAGGGGACGTGGTGGAATGGACCGAGGGGGATTCCGAGGGTCTAGCAGGGGAGGACCGCCTATGGACCGAGGAAGAGGAATGGGCAGAGGAGGAATGGGGGGGCCCCCAGGCAAGATGGATATGAGGTAAAGGAACATGTTGGACTGCTTTCATCATACTCATGTATTACTTACTATGTTTGTTGGACACTAAATTACTGCTTTTCCTCTCATAGGGACCATCGTCAGGAACGCAGAGACCGACCTTACTGAGACAGCAATTTGAATTTTCCATTTAAGTGCAGGATTTGATTTTTAAAATGAAATTAATTTATGATTCCGTTTTTATTAATGGTTATAGAACTGCTTTTGAAATACTCTGGTGCAGTTTCATTCAACTCGTAGTTAAACGTTTAGTTTTTTATAGTTTTGTTTACCCTTGGTTCAGTTATTTTGACTTGTGCAAGTTTATTTTTTGCATTTCTTAGATGTACAGACTGATTTTGACAGTTTATTGTAAAACATGACACTTCTTTTTTAATTGTAATTGCTTCTCCTTCCCATAGCTGTGTAATGATAAACAATTTTGAAAATAAAATGTCCACCCTGATTTGATGCTAAAATAAGTTCAGATCCATTGCTGTTATGAGGCATCATGAATGGTTGACTTTTTGCATTTGTCATCTTCTTGGTTCTCAAATGGTGGGAGAAGTAGGAATTGTACAGCATTTCACAGCTCTACACCTACAGCAGTGTTCTCTTTCAGAATTGTCAACAAGGAGGCACTGTAATATGCAGCTTTGAAAGAATGCTGGCATGATCTGTTTGACCAACAACTTTTGAAGATACAGCAGCTGTCATCAGCTATCAAAGCCACAAAGAATAATATATAACTGTGGTTTGTGACATTTGTCTTCATGTTGTATTGCAATCATATAGTCAATGAACACACTTTCAATACTGCTTTGTGGAACGAGTTTGACAACTAAACTGCACATTTACCAGTAAGAATGAAGATCAACTGCTTTGCTTTACAGAATTGCCTTGATGTCTTTGCATTTTATTTTAGTCTTTTGAGAAACCTCCCAATCCAATCAAGAAACAAGTGATGTTATTAACCACAGATGTCAGCCATCCCTGTCTGTGACTGATACCACATTTGCATCTGTTCAGCATATGTCCACAGTGATCTGAGCCCTTTGATAATCACCCTTCTCTTCCCAATGAAAATGAATTGATTGGCTTTGTTTAAATATACCAGTTGGGTCAGTTATTTATAATCCAGTTTTGTTTGTCTGCCTGTAATCACTGACCGCACAGCCAGGGTGCATTTATTGTGCTGTGGTAAAGTGTTGTCATTAATGACCAATGTTCTGTGTGTGGGTGAAGTCCGGTCACAGCTCACGCTTCCGAGTTCCTTGAGGACTCGTATCCAGTTGCTCATGCTGGGGAACAGATCACTGCGAGTTGTCTGACACATAAAAACTGATTTATCCCGGTCCAAAAAATTCTCAACCAACATGTCTCTCTCAAAGAAACAAATATTTTCCCAATCAAAACAAGGCCCTCCTTTTTCCATACTAAAATTGAAATCGCACGCAGAGCATGTGCTGAGCCAAGCATGGGGCAGCTGTTTCACAGACAGTGCTTGTCTGGCCCTGTCTGTAAAAACTGGAGTTAGCAGAGAATCAAAAATCAAGTTTGTTTGTATTCAAGACTAGAGGTAACTATTAGGCTTATCTATTTCATATTGACAAAGAGCGACCTATAATCTTATATTGAAGTGTCACTTCTTGTTGGGAAGCAACTTCGCCCTGACACGGGTCTGACCCATGAAAAGGATAATCTCCCCAGCATTCTTAACGGGATGTGCACGTATGCTCATTTGAGGGAAGGATTACATCACTAGTAGACAGGGTTGGGTAGGCTACTTTCTAAATGTAATCCGTAAATTAAACTTTACCTGTCATTGTAATCAGTAACGTAATCAGATTGTTACTTTTAGATCACTTTCCCCTTGAGAGGCATTCGAAGAAGACAATGTTACCAATTGAACTACATCTGTTGCAGGATAAATCAATGTTAAAGTTTACATAGCTGGACATATATGGATGTTAAATTTTACTTGATGGGTTGGTTATGTAGGCTTCTTCTAACCCATCGCTTTCTACTACATATAAGATAAAATTATATCTTTACATTAAGAACCAAAGTGTATCAGAATTCCAGTCATTACAATAAATGTTATACCCCTTGATCTTCAAGAATAGGATATAGATGTATAGATTAGCCAAATTGTTTCACCTGAGCATGACCCCAAAACAAAGGATTTATTAGCCAGCCCTACTGTTTATGATTTTGTTGTCATGGAGGACTGATTGGGGTCATTGATTCAAGTTGAAAAATAAATGCTGTGCTCATGGAATGGCATGCTTTGCCAAGAGTGTGCAAAGCTGTCATCAAGGCAAAGGGTTGTTACCTTGAAGAATATAAAAAATATTTTGATTTGTTTAACACTCATTTGGTTACTACATGATTCCTTGTGTTATTTCATAGTTTTGATGTCTTCACTATTAGTCTACAATGTAGAAAATAGTACAAATAAAGAAAAACCCTTGAATGAGTAGGTGTCCAAACGTTTGACTGGTACTGTATATATTTATAAATTCCAAAATAAATGTAGCAACTACAGATTGCCCTTTTAAGTCTATCAAGGCGTGCAAGTTTGAGCATGTGTCCATTGGATATATTTTTTAATCAGCATGAATTAGATTAAGCAATAAAAGCCACACTTATTCCATAGGTTTGGATCCGAACTGCGCAGCTGTTGCAAGAGCGCATTTGTTACTGGCTGCCCACTGGTTTCAAAAACAATGACTGATAGGCAGCTTCTTGAACTTCTTGAATTCAACTATTATTGGGTTCAAATACACATTTATATTTGTGAACAGCCATCCACAACAACCACAATCCGTAAAGTGCAAATAGCTAAATGAGAGAGCAGCAATGTGATTCACATCAATGCGCTATGTAGATATCAGTTGTAAGTGATATCCGTATCGCCGTAGACTACACCACTACTGTCATCCTTACCTCCAAACCTTAATTCAAATTGCATAATATGTGGATGCCGACAGCAGTTGCACCATTGGAAGACTACTTGGACTGTAGCCAACAAAAGCCTATTCCTGATCTTTTCCCGCGATCCAACAAACCCAGTTGGTGTGTCATCATAGTGGTGGTCTCTGATTTGTGGTCAGACTCGCTCAGGTGGAACAAATTAAAATTTTCGCCTTTTTTTTTATTTGAATGTCATTGAGAAAACAAAGTGTCAAATATTTTTTTCGCTAATATTCTTTCTGAATTTAAAAGTAATCCTCGAAGTAATCTAGTTTTTCAAAAGTATCGGTAATCCGATTACAATATTTTTGCTGTTAATGTAACGGATTACAGTTACCGTTTTTGTAATCCTTTACATGTAACGGATTACATGTCATCCGTTACTCCCCAACCTTGCTAGTAAAGTGGAGTTGCCCCACAGATTATCCATTATATGGGCAGTGCCCAATTTTCCTTTAGGGATGGAATTTAGGCATACGATGTTATAACGATGCAACTTTCTTACAACGGCCGAAGATGTTAACACGCATTTCCCAAAACACTACGCAGAGAGGTTCGCTAAGTGAGTCGTTGAAAAGTGTCAATACTGATAGGATCGAAAGAAGCAGCACTGCTCTCGGATCAGCCTTCTCCCTTTCCAATTGTACCTTAATTTTTTTAATAATAACATTAGATGATCAGCTCCTAGAGAGATACACTATATATACAAAAGTATGTGGACACCCCTTCAAATGAGTGGATTCGGCTATTTCAGTCACACCCGTTGCTGACAAGTGTATAAATTCGAGCCCACAGCCATGAGATCTCCATATAAAAACATTGGCAGTAGAATGGCCTTACTGAAGAGCTCAGTGACTTTCAACTTGGCACAGTCATTGGATGCCACCTTTCCAACAAGTCAGTTAGTCAAATTTCTGCCCTGCTAGAGTTGCCACAGTCAACTGTAAGTGTTGTTATTGGGAAGTGGAAACGTCTAGGAGCAACAACAGCTCAGCCACGAAGTGGTAGGCCACACAAACTCGCAGAACGGGACCGCCAAGTGCTGGAGCACGTAGCGTGTAAAAATCGTCTGTCTTCGGTTGCAACACTCACTATCGAGTTCCAAACTGCCTCTGGAAGCAATGTCAGCACAATAACTGTTCATCGGGAGCTTCATGAAATTAGTTTCATTGGCCGAGCAGCCGTACACAAGCCTAAGATCACCATGCACAATGCCAAGCATCGGCTGAAGTAATGTAAAGCTCACCGCCATTGGACTCTGGAGCAGTGGAGACGCGTTCTCTGGAGTGATGAATCACGCTTCACCATATCTGGCAGTCCGACTGACTAATCTGGCTTTGGCGGATGCCAGGAGAATGCTACCTGCCCCAATGCATAGTGCCAACTGTAAAGTTTGGTGGAGGATAAATAATGATCCGGGGCTGTTTTTCATGGTTCGGGCTAGGCCCCTTAGTTCCAGAGAAGGGACATTTTAACGCTACAGCATACAATGACATTATAGATTATTCTGTGCTTGCAACTTTGTGGCAACAGTTTGGGGAAGGCCCTTTCTTGTTTCAGCATGGCAATGCCCCTGTGCACAAAGCGAGGTTCAAACAGAAATGGTTTGTTGAGATCAGTGTGGAAGAACTTGACTGGCCTGCACAGAGCCCTGACTTCAATCCCATCGGGATGAATTGGAATGCCTACTACGGGCCCGGATTAATTGCCCAACCTCACTAATGCCTTTGTGGCTGAATGGAAGTAAGTCCCCTCAGCAATATTCCAACATCTAGTGGAAATCCTTCCCAGAAGAGTGGAGATTGTGTTATAGCAGCAAATGAATGCCCAGGATTTTGGAATGAGATGTGCCGGTGTCCACATACTTTTGATCATGTATTGTTTCACCTATGGCTACAAATATTGAGGCGGCTAATGCTTAGCCTATAATAATGCACTAAATCAAGAATAGGCACATCACTGCGCACATGTTAAATATCATGAAATATTCTATATAGAGGCAAACATTTCTGACGACTGGAGACAAATAGCTAAGTAAAAAAAAAAAATTACAATTAAATTGAGTTCAATATCGTTCAAATATTTAGGTCTATGTAGCCTATACTCTATTCATCTTATTATTTAGCCTATTATATTAGTGACTGGAACGAGCTGCAAAAAAATACTCAAACTGGACCATTTTATCTCCATCTCCATATCTCTCTCTTGTCGTAATGTGTGTTTAGTCCTATATTTTATTTTTAATCCCAGCCCCCGTCCCCGCATGAGGCATTTTGACTTCTGGTAGGCCGTCATTGTAAATAAGAATTTGTTTTTAACGGACTTGCCTAGTTAAATAAAAATATATCCTTCGCTTGTCAGCAAAGAAATGGTCACAGAAAGACACACACCTTAATTCTGTGTATAAAGTGACGCGGAAGGGCGAAGAAGCATTAACGACGTAGGCTATTTAGCTGTTCTACGAGTGGCCTGATGCAGTCGTTAAATAACGAGCGTTTTGAATAGCAAGTTTAGTAACGCTGGTTTTGGGAAATAGCTCGGATATTTAACGACGCTCCTACGAAGGTTCTAACGACGAACGTAAAATGCCTTTGGGAAACAGGGCCTACTCTGGTGGCCACTCTTAACAATTATAATACATTCCTTCAAAAATGGAAGGCAGTCGGTAGGAGGCAAGATCAGGTCGGGCCTATTGTAGCCAATGAGAGTGTGGCACAACTGTTTCCACTAGTCACCGCAGCCACAAAATCAAAATTGGCTATATCGTAAACATTCATGAAAACAAACATTTGCTTTCTGGTTTTAATTTAGGGTTAGGCATAAGGTTAGCCGTAAGGTTCGATTTAAAATCAAATTTTAAGAAGATGAATGGTAGAAATGGGCGGGGTTTATGCCTTTGTGGCTGTGGTAACTAGTGACAACTGGCACAACCGATATAGGCCTAAAGTGTTTTTTTCTCAAAGTTGCCGGGATGTCACGTGTCCTACTTAAGTCAGTAAACTCATAACAACCTAATCATTCCGAAACATCTATTCGATCAAATAAGTAATATGTTTTGTGAACCAAATTCGACACTCTCATTGACCTCCATACAAAAACTCCTCGTTTGGTGACCATAAAAACGCCACCTCCCGGAGAAGACAGATTTTTTGCCCAGTTATCCTTCTCGCTTAGCCTCTTCCTCTCTGGTTCCCCAACACTTCGTTCTCCTCACCCGGTTTTACATTCGGTTTTCAATTATACACAGTGTACACAGAAAAAAAATCATACATATTGTAACGACACTAGGACCCAGGGTCGTTACAATATAATTATTTTCGCCTAACGGCTCCCGCCATCCATATATATCACAACCCAACGTGCAACATTCGTAGCCTATATTGTTGCAAATTGAAGTAGTGTAACTGTTGCTATCTCAAGGCTGCATCGTTGTAACATTGTAATATTCATTTGATTCATTTGGAGTGATTTCAATAAGCTATTAGTAATTGGACATATTTTTCCTATGTTAAAATGGTTATGCTTGAATTTGACGCACTTCGAACATGTGGGCTGCCTGTTGAGATGCCAATAACGTTTCCCTGACGTTTTTGTCTGCCTTCTCAATCCCGAGGAAATGGACTCGCCTCCCATTTTTTATTGCCCAGTGTCCTGGGAGGAAAGTAACTTGGTGTTGAAGACGACAATGAAAAAAATAGCCTACATGAGAGGGTTGATTTAAAACGACTTGTGTCTTAACACTTTTGAACTCATTCAAATTCTAGTCTATTACAGTTTTTGTTCGTGGGGCTGGATTCGATTTGTTTTACTGAATGAGCCTGATCGACAAACGGTCCGTTCTTGACAACATTCCATTTTCAAAAGTAGGTAAGAATTACATGTGCTAATTATTGCTTTATGAAAAGTTGGTAGTTATATAGGAAATCTCGGTCATATCCACACACCCGGTGCGGTCATTACCACGATTTGAAGTCCTATCGATGAATGATGTGCATTTTAAGACCCTGGCTGCTTGGCTAATCCAGCCACCTGTTTATCTAATTTTAATTTATTCTAGCACTCTCATGTTTTTTTTCTGCACGTGGTGCACGGGTCAGCTGTTTGTTCTCTAGCAATTGCTATGCGTGTTTAATTACGAATAGATAACAGTTTTTCACTCTAGTATAAACTCTATATTAAATTATCAGGCGGTAAGTACAGGGTTACGCTTTTTTTCTCCCATCTACAGGCGTTTATCCCTCATAATGGCATATGCCACTGAATCGCTCAACCTGTCTAAACTAGAGCAGTTCAGCATGTTCAGAACAGGAGGCTGTGCAAAATGGGAGCTAGGGAGACTGTTACACGGCAAGTGAACTGTGAAACCTGCCACTGGTCAGTGCTGAGGGTCATTCTATTGAGAGATACTGCGAAGACGTGATTTGGACCATCCATGCAAACCAGCAACATGATTATCGCGACGCATTGTCTATTCACAGACATAGGAGGTCAAGGATACCTGGAAGATTTATGCGTTGGGTGTGTATCCATCTGTAGCTAACCATACCCTTTTCTTTCTCGTCCGCAGTTGGAACTCCGTGAGAAATAGAGATGCGCTCATTAAAGGAAATGGGTATCACACATACATCCGGAAAACGCATCCACGCGCCACGGCTGCCTCGCATGATGTCAATATGTTTTAACAATACAAAGGATTCCTTCAAGGACCTCGATTGAGATACCGCAGATGCGCGCTTGTCATGGGTGCGTCAACTCGGTTATTTTGCTCTGCTCCATATGGTTTTGGAGCGCTTATGTAATGAGACAACCGGGAATTATTAAGTAGGACTAGCCTGCATTGATACATATCAGGACAATATGGCTGATCAGAGTAACATCCAGTCTGCTGCTTCCAAAAGCATCCGGCCGTTCAAGTCCAGCGAGGAATACCTGTATGCCATGAAGGAGGACCTGGCCGAGTGGTTTAACACGCTGTATGACCTGGATATAACAGCGGACACCTTTATGGAAGGGCTGGAGACTGGCTGTGCCCTCTGTCGGCATGCCAACAATGTGAATCATGCAGCGCTGGACTTCCAGATGGAGTACCCGGAGCTGGCACAGTCATTGAGGATGCCAACCAAGGATGTGGTTTTTCAATCGCGCAACGTGGTCCCTGGGTCGTTTTTGGCTCGGGATAACGTGTCCAATTTCATCAGCTGGTGTCGTCAGGAGCTCTGGATCAAGGATGTTCTGATGTTCGAAACCAACGACATAGTGGAGAAATGCAACGAGAAGAACTTTGTGCTGTGCCTGCTGGAGGTGGCGCGGCGCGGGGCCAAGTTCGGCATGCTGGCCCCGATGCTGATCCAGCTGGAGGAGGAGATCGAGGAGGAGATCCGGGACCAGGAGAACCAGGGGGAGCCCAGTCCAAGCCTACTTCCAATAAGCAGGGCTTTCGTTCGCAAGGAGAGTGTGGTTGATGAACCCGAGCCTGCCCCTTATGCACATTGGCAACAGAAACAGAGGGTGCTGTGTGACATGAGAAACTTAGATGAGTTGGTAAGTAGTATCTCAGGTGTATTGATTTTCTGATATACCTAAAATGTCGTTTGGGAACGGACTGCACACAATCCCCTCATAACATTACATTTCCATAAGTGTGCAGTAGGCCTAGGATGCAGCAAGTTTTCATCTTCAATACATTCACCGATATTGACCAAAAACAAGTTATGAGAGAAATCAAATGTCCTAAAACAAGACCTTCCCTGCCCTTGTGCAAGATAAACAATTTATGTTGTGTTCCATGGTGCCAAAGCAACCCATGGAGCAGTTGAAAGTAGGCCTAACCTACAGAAATGCTTACCCAGAGTTAAAAACATTACTGTGCCAGAAGTGAAGGGCCCGCTTTGAAAAACACATCTCCCTGACATGTTGATGTCACTACACCCTGTTCTCCTGTGTGTGTTCAAGGTGGACGCTGCCTTACTGATCTGTGTCGGCGTGTTTGCCTCCTAATTCCACAAATGATCTCACTCACAGGCTCTAAATGATATGTGGGTATCTCGTGACATTTCTCAAGGACTCCTCCAGGGTGAAATGTCAGTTCAGCCTCTGCCTCTACAAGGTGGTTGGCAGCCAGCGGAGCTACTGCTCCGTGTTATTTGTTCATGTGGAACAGTGCAGCTGTTTGATAAGTATTATCATAGATGGATACATGCTGACGTTACACTTTTATACACAATCTATTATCCATTTATAACTTGATGCTTCCATTTGCATTCAGGTGGGGTGTAGTGTCTTCCCCTGGGCTGCAAAGCAGTGTTCTACCCCTCAACGTCCAGTCCCACTGGCTGGTCCACATTGCGGCCTGGCTGCCAGACAGACGTGTGTGTGTGAGCACGAGAGAGACATCGTTAGAGACAGAGAGACTAACAGGCAGACAGAGGTTAGCTGGTGGAACATGTGCTTGGGTTATGAGGGAGAGAGGAGTTCATATTTTGGTGCGGATGAGCGGAGTGAGGACAATGGCATCCTTTCACACCACAGATGAGAGAGAGAGCAGGGGAGAGACAGTCAGCAGACATACTCATGCCCACTTGGCCCTCTATAGTACTCAGATGGCCGAGCACTAATTGCTGGATCACAACCATGAACACTGGCTTCTGAGGGCATACAGAGGTACTATGTACCCAACCTCTGACCTAGTACCAGCGCCCACATACACTTACTGCCATAACCGGTTTTATGCGCTATTATTACTATTTCAGACCTCTTTAATCAAGGCTAACTGCTGATGTTCCTATGAGAATGTGCGAGGGCAAGGGGGTGAAACCTGGTGTCTTACCTTATCATTATGGTGTACAGTGTACACACCCATCCACCCACACCACTAAGAGATAGTCAGGGACATGCACTTGCTGTGTCCCATTTTCCAAGGGGCAGTATGACTCACCATGCACACTGAGTGAACTGCACACATTTCTGCTACCCCGAAAGCCTCTTTCTGTCTACCTGAATAAAGTGCCTGGGTGCTGGAGGAAAACTGCCTGCATCAGCAACATGAGGCAGTTCTCTCAGTAAGAAATCAGGAGGGCACAGAAAGGGGGAGGAACACAGCATAGCAGCATTATTAGCCACAGTCCTGCATGGTATTAAAGAGTATAGCATTACAGTAGTGCACTGTGTTCCTGTAAATGTGCTACAGCATCCTGTTCAAATTATTGCAGCTCGTTGAAAAACATTTTGGTCGATAGCTCTCCTCATACAGTATTTAATATCTCTTTTGGAACTGACCTTGTCTGGATCATAATGATACAGAGGCAGGCCAGTCAATGTCGGCCCATATCCAGACTATATAGACCAGTAAATGAACAGAAATCCAACTTTTGTATGACTGGAGGGCTTTAGATTCAATAACGATCAACAAAGCCAGCCACTGAATCACCACTATGCCGCAATGCATCATGGGTCATCCATAACCTTAGTCACGAGTATTCTCTGCATTGCACTCGCCCTGGCATTCCCCTCTTCTCTTTTCGATATAGTAGCTTCCCAGGGGATTAGTTTCTGTGGAATTACTGGAAACCTCATTGTCTCTAGTGATGAGAGATAGAGGGAGAGAAATAAAGTTGAAGGGCTTAGTGATATTTTCATTGGTCCACAGCTGTGACACCAGCAGTGTGCAGAGCAGTCATGCTTGCCTTGTGGCGTGTCATGGGTTTTTCTCGCCCTCTTTTTCCCTTTTCTCTCCCCTATATCTCCTGGCAAATCCATCAACTCTCCTTGAACCCTCCTTTACACTCTTTAACTTTATTGACAAATTGTTTGTCTTGACGACAGTGGTTCAGAGGGTTATCATAGGTGCAATTATCAATCACTGACACTCCACTTCTATTAATTAACGACCAGAGTCCTGGCACCCAGCACATAAAATATTGAAGGCTGTTTAGAGGAGGTGTTTAGGAAGACAGCTGAGGACATGAGTTCTTTAACCCTGGTGATCAGCTTTGGTCTGTGGGTTAACTGACATAAACAATTTAAGTGCCGGCAGGAGTCTGGCTCAGGGATAGTTTCCTGATCACTCTTAGGATGCCATTCGGTTACATGACAGCATGTAATGTCATTTATTGCAATGGATCACTCATGACTGCACGGCCAGGCACGACTCCAACACCATCATTAAGTTTGCCCATGACACAACAGTGGTAGGCCTGATCACCGACAACGATGAGACAGCCTATAGGGAGGAGGTCAGAGACCTGACCGTGTGGTGCAAGGACAACAACCTCTCCCTCAATGTGATCAAGACAAAGAAGATGATTGTGGACAACAGGAAAAGGAGGGCCGAGCACGCCCCCATTCTCATCGACGGGGCTGTAGTGGAGCAGGTTGAGAGCTTCAAGTTCCTTGGTGTCCACATCACCAACAAACTAACATGGTCCAAGCACATCAAGACGTCGTGAAGAGGGCACGACAAAACCTATTCCCCCAGGAGACTGAAAAGATTTGGCATGGGTCCTCAGATCCTCAAAAAGTTTTACAGCTACACCATCGAGAGCATCCTGACTGGTTGCATCACTGCCTGGTATGGCAACTTTTTGGCCTCCAACCTCAAGGCACTGCAGAGGGTAGTGCGTACGGCCCAGTACATCAATGGGGCCAAGCTTCCTGCCATCCAGGACCTCTATACCAGGCGGTGTCAGAGGAAGGCCCTAAAAAATGTCAAAGACTCCAGCCACCCTAGTCATAGACTGTTCTCTCTGCTACCGCACGGCAAGCAGTACCAGAGTGCCAAGTCTAGGTCCAAGAGACTTCTAAACAGCTTCTACCCCAAGCCATAAGACTCCTAAACATCTAATCTAATTGCTACCAAGACTATTTGCATTGCCCCCCCCCCCCTCTATTCTATGTTGCTGCTACTCTCTGTTATTATCTATGCATAGTCATTTTAATAACTCTACGTACATGTACATATTACCTCGACAACTGGTGCCCCTGCACATTGACTCTGTACCGGTACCCCCTATATATAGCCCCGCTATTGTTATTTACTGTTGCTCTTTACTTATTTGTTATTTTTATCCCTTGTGTTATTACTCTATACTACACTTAGTCATTAGGTATGGGCTTATGTATAGGTGAGAAATATGATTCAGGGTCACATTTTAAAATAGGCCAATGTAGTTTTTAGACAGTGAGCAGTCAACTTCTTTCTGCCCTGACTGCAGGTCGGCTAGCGTCTCCAGGATGTGTGATGAAACCCCAGATAGGTGTCATATCCCAGGGAAAAGCTGAAGTGTATCTGTTGTCTGAGGGCGACTCAGTTCCTCTGTTTGTTTTCCTGGTTACCACTAAGCCCTGATGTAAATACCCCAGGTTGATTCCCACTGCCCTATCACTCAGCTCTTACTCATCTCGCGCGCGCGCACACACACACACACACACACACACACACACACACACACACACACACACACACACACACACACACACACACACACACACACACACACACACACACACACACACACACACACATCTTTCTACTGAAGTTTGAGGAACCAGTGTCATGCTATCTTGAAAATTCCCCCACCCACCAACCCTCAGTTCCTACCTCTAGTGGGGCCTACAGATAAGCAGCCATTCATAATCTCAACTCCCTGAATGTTCCATTTGACCCTATTCCTGCAGGTGTGCATTGATACAATGAGACAGGCAGCTGCTGGCTTGTGTATACAGTCCAAACAACTTTTTTCCTTTGACATTAGAGGATTTTCTCAACTATGAACCATCCCATATCTACCTACCTCCTCCAGAGACTATGATAATGATAAGTCCCAAAACTGTCTAGATCCCTTCAGAATCCAATGGCAATAAGACAGGCCAAACTAACTACACAAACACCCTTTTCTGTGTGTTTTCTTGGCCCTGCAGTGTGTTGTTCTCTCAGCTGTGGGCTTGGAGAGCATTCAGGCCTTGAGGTTAGTGGCCTACGTACAACAATGATACAGGCTCATGAACAACAATGAATACATAAAACATACTCGGCCGCGAATGCACATGCACAGCTTTTAATGCGTATGCACATTCACATGCTACAGGCAGGCTTCACACACACATATAGGCACACACACATTTGCCGGCCAGCATGCAGCCTCAAAGACAATAACAGCAGACCCTAGGAGCTCTGCCTCAGGTCTCAAAGCATGCTGCTCTCTCCCTCCATCTCATACTTTCAGGCAAAATGTTTCATGTGTCTTCACCCTCAGACTCCAAGACTCAGTCATTCATTTAATAAATGCTCAACAACCCCCACAGCCCCCATCCCATCCTCCACATACTTCCCTTGGGGACGATAAGGCAATGCTTTATTGGTGGCAGAGGAGATGAGAAGGAAGAGACTGCCAGTGTTGCCAACACTGTAAACTATGGCTGTCATCTCACAGTGAGATGGAATGATTGGCCCTGATGGTGTGGGTGTCGACACAGGAAGAGGAGCAGGCACCAAGAGGGTGAGTGGGAGGCGGGGTGACGTGGGCTATATGTCTTCTGTGAACACTCTGCCCCATTAACCTTATGGTCCAATTCATGTACTCAGAAAACAGAGAGAAACACAATAACAGATAGTATGCCTGGAGTGTCTTTACTGTACACTCTGCTACAGCCGACTGTAATGGATTTTACACACAGGGATAGATGGAGTGTGTGTGTGTGTGTGTGTGTGTGTGTGTGTGTGTGTGTGTGTGTGTGTGTGTGTGTGTGTGTGTGTGTGTGTGTGTGTGTGTGTGTGTGTGTGTGTGTGTGTGTGCGTGAGAGGGAAAGTAGGTCAACATGGCTGGCAGTGTCAGGCTCATGGGCTTTGCTAGGGGAGCATAACTCAGTGTTTCTGTTTGCAGCGTCACACACACACTTCTTGGGAGAGTTTTCTACATTAGGTCAGTGGACGGACTAACTGGGCGCTAAATGTTTTAGCATTTTATGATTATTTATTAGTCCAATAATACAGAACAGACCTCTCTCACTCTCTCCCCTCCGCTCTCCATCATGTGGCAGGAAACAGACCAATGGGCTGACTTCACAGATTGTTGTCAGTTCTATTTCTATTGCAATGTCTAGCTAGGTTTACATTGGAGAACTGTGCTTCTGCACATGCTTAATGTCATGTGTGATTTTGTTTGGGTGAGTAGTCTTGTTTTGTGCGCCCCCCCCCCCCCCCCCCCCCCCCCATCCCCAGCTGAGCCCTGCCTGGAGTCTCAGGTGTAGACTGGCGGAATCAGGAATCACTGTCTATAGCCAGTCACTCATATAACATTGGCAGACCACAATTAGACTACAGACTGATGATAAAACAACAAGACAACAGTAAACATGTTGTCCCCCACTAACGATACACACACATTTCAGTTCATTACTAAATCTCCCGCCTTGGGCCAATCAGTGCCATTTTGTAAAAGCCGGATCTCTATGGCAGACACATTCACCCAGGTTTCGTCCGGTGCTGTCTGAGATATCATGTGTGACTAACGAAAGGACGGATGGACAGAGACCGTTCCACAGTCCATTCCCCGATATCATCGTGGGGGACAATAAAGCACTCTTCCATCATGTGATATGACGGAGATGAGGATTGTCTGGTGTTTCGTCATGATGATCCGAACAGCTCACCAGCTCAAAAATCCTTCCTTTCATTTAATTTTGAACTGGAAATGACCCTAACCCTGTTTCTGAAATCATCAGTTTCTCCTAAAGTCAGATATGTCCTTTGCATGGCAATGTGATGTGTTCAAATGGAGGCAGTCCAATGTTATCACGGCTGGTTTACCTCAAACCCCTCCTCCCCCAACCCTTGTCAAATCTCTGAGTAGACACGTGTTTTTCATTTAGTCACACAGCACTAAGCAGAAGAGTGGTCATGTGATCAAAAAATAGGTTTCCAGAAAAACAACACTTCCTTTAAATTATAAGTGGGGTGTCCCACATTTTCCCCATTGAGCAAGGTTACTAATATGATTTGCCTTACTGAAATACAGAGTGGTTTATTGTGTAGAAAAGATAGCTCACTTTTGCGAAGGCTGCAGCATCAACAAAGAAGCTAAATACATCTAATTATAACTGTACTCTTCATTTCTAAGTAACAGTGTTTACATTTACATTTAAGTCATTTAGTGTTGCCATTCTATCCATAGTCCCTAAGTAAATGTTCTTGGTTTTAGTTGACATTCTCATTTATTTGGATAACCCGGGCGGTTGGTCCCTGTTCTCACCATCCTCAGCTGGTCTAGCCTGTTGGTGTAGGATGTAGTAGGGAGTGTTCTTACGAGCACCCGCATGATCCATCCAACAATGCTGCTGCCCCCGGGTGTTGGTTC